>NC_056735.1:1512791338-1512803838 GCF_019279795.1 Protopterus annectens | reverse complement strand
CTTTTTTTGGCAAAACAAACATTCAGCTTAACTTCAGTTTGATAAATCAGAAGTTTGCACAATGAACCTTGCACTAGTGGCTGTTGACCAACCACATGACATTCATATATATATATTCAGTTTATAATCTCAAAATACTGAAATATCAAATTTCAGTATCTCGAGACTATAAAGCCAAAAAACCAAAACACTGAAACCCCATAACCGCAAAATTCAAATCAGCAAACATAAACACACCATATACCACACAACACATACACCGTCCTCCCCACATTACAACAAACAAAACACACACAAACACAATACAAATAAATAAACCTAACCTACATATAAGCGGGGGGCAAGCCACCCTGCACCCCACACCCCCACTACTTATATATACTAATTCCGAGGTCGCACCAAACAGAAAAAGAAAGTAAACTCACCACTACGCACTCTACAGTCCCTTCGCACATACACATCACAAATGTACAAACACCACCACTTTCAATACTTACACACTCATACTCTTACCTACCTACCGTAACCCACACCTAAAACTTCCAAACATACTCACACACACTCAAATCCCTACCCAAAACCCTTAAAAAATATTCACCTACCTTAATCTCCAACCATATCTACATACCAAACCATAAATCAGTCACACAGTACATCCCACGTCATGTACTGCACCACCACAACCGTCAATTCGACATTTCCGGATTCGTGGTTATGGGGTTTCACTATTTCGGAAGTTAGACTTTATAGTCTCGAAGTATTGAAATTCGATATTTCAGTATTTCGAGATTATAAAGTGAATCCATATATATATATATATATATATATATATATATATATATATATATATATATATAAATAAAACTCCAGCAATAGCAACCATGCGACAGTTCCACTAATAATATTTCATTGAATCTTGAGCAAGATGAAAAATGTTCAAACCAACATCCAAACCACGAAGAAATGACTTTGCCTTCATAATGAGATCCACTGTTTCAGGTAAAAAACTTCTTTTAATAGGTAGTGCACTCTCAGTCAAAGGTAAGCGCTTTCACATTAGCTTCATCAGACCATGGAGGACTGAGTAGTAACAAATATTTAAAAACAAATACACCAATCAGATGCACACCTACTGTGTGACATCACATCCTCTAATTCATGCAAAGTCTCACTTCCAATTAAAGTAACTAAGATATCTTCTAACAGTGTATTAAAGTGCTAGAAACACATATAAACTGATCTCATGTAAAATATAATTCTAAAAATCTAACCAAACCACGCATAATAAAAATGCGTGAAGCAAGATTGCTTTAAAAATCATTGCATATAAAAATATGCACTTAAAAAAGGCATATTATAAACAACATGTAAAGGTAATCATGCTTACAGAAAGTATGTAACCAAACGTTGGTAAAAACACAGCATCACAAATAAAATACAATGAAAACTATTAAATATGCCATATCCCAACCATGACCTAACAGGAGAATGTAAAAATATAGAAAATTCGAGAAAGGACATAGAATGAATCAATGTTAGATACTGAAATGAAATGGATTATTCGCTTAAGGGCAGATGCAGGTAAAGGGTTGAATGATAGAACTTCTATCAAACCAGCACTGCGTATTAAAAGTCTTAAAGTTAGATAACTAACATTGATTCATTCTATGTCCTTTCTCTAATTTTCTATATTTTTACATTCTCCTGTTAGGTCATGGTTGGGATATGGCATATTTAATAGTTTTCATTGTATTTTATTTGTGATGCTGTGTTTTTACCAACGTTTGGTTACATACTTTCTGTAAGCATGATTACCTTTACATGTTGTTGGTATTGTTCCCTGTTCTTACACTTTATGAAGTCAGAAAGTTTTCACTACCATAATGAGTCTCTGACTTCATTTGAGGTTCCTCTGACAGTTTTTGTGATTCATGGATTTTCTGAACAATTTACCATAATATTCTGTATACATAATATTTTTAGTGTTCATTTGATATTCTGTCAAGTTTGGTAGTCTTTCTCATTTTATTTTGTTTTAGCATTTTCATTTCTCATTTTTTTTTATTCATGTTTTTGATTTATATAAGGCTCATGAGTCTGGCATTTTAAATAGAAATTTATTTTTTGATTTATTTATACATATTTTTGTTTACTTACTTAGATTTATCATTAGTATATATATCTTTTGATGTAGCATTGGTCTGTTTAGAGTTCGTGTAGATGTCATGAATCTTAGTGTAACATATTTATATTTTTATAATATGCCTTTTTTAAGTGCATATTTTTATATGCAATGATTTTTAAAGCAATCTTGCTTCACGCATTATTATGCATGGTTTGGTTAGATTTTTAGAATTATATTTTACATGAGATCAGTTTATATGTGTTTCTAGCACTTTAATACACTGTTAGAAGATATCTTAGTTACTTTAATTGGAAGTGAGACTTTGCATGAATTAGAGGATGTGATGTCACACAGTAGGTGTGCATCTGATTGGTGTATTTGTTTTTAAATATTTGTTACTACTCAGTCCTCCATGGTCTGATGAAGCTAATGTGAAAGCGCTTACCTTTGACTGAGAGTGCACTACCTATTAAAAGAAGTTTTTTACTTGAAAAAGTGGATCTCTTTATGAAGGCAAAGTCATTTCTTCGTGGTTTGGATGTTGGTTTGAACATTTTTCATCTTGCTCAAGATTCAATGAAATATTATTAGTGGAACTGTCGCATGGTTGCTATTGCTGGAGTTTTATTTCTACATTTTCTGTTTGGCGTTTGTTCCAGCTTAGCATTTGCCTACAGGGGAGCAGTTACTTTTGTTCTCATTGTTTATATATATATATATATATATATATATATATATATATATATATATATATATATATATATATACATATGTATATTTAATATGTGATTTAAGAGACATGGCCTGATCTGTATTAATTGCTGGATCCTTAAATAAAGTTACTCTTTCAGGTTCATGGTCTCAGACTTGTGAATTTGTGTTCAATTCTCTTTTTCCAAAAACAACATCTTTGTACTTATTTATTTTTATTTTAAGGCTATATGAATTAATCCCAAACCCCAGGATTCAGCAAACTCTGCATGGCGTGCAGGAATAGTGCAGGAGCTGCTGGAGGCAATATGGCCGCCGTGCGATCAAGGAATAAGCTCCCGGGATGTGCACAAGTGCTCCTGCACTATTCCTGCACGGACACAGCTCCTGTATACAAATTACCCCATTTGCAGGTGAAAACCATGCAAATGAGGTGAATTTGCAATCTAGGAAGCTGGCAGCTGGCCGTGCAAGACTAGTGTAGTCTGTAGAAATGTACTCTGTTAGTAACCGAGTACATTTCTGCAAACTACAAAATGGAGCCATAACCGCTCCAAATAAAGGGTGCATATTATGTTGAAAGCATGCCAGTGGCCAAATATATGGCCATTGGCATCGTAAACAGTTGCAAAAATTAAAAAAAAAAACTTTTATTTTTTTTAGCCGATTTCAGCTGTTTAAGCGTAGGGCAGTGGCACGCAAATGGGATAGGGCCGAAAATTTAAAAAAAGCCTGAAATAAGCATTCTATCCAAAATCACTATTTTGCCATTATACTCAATGGCAGGCAGAAAACAACATGGCCAGTGAATAGTGGTTGCTAAGGGGGAAGGCTCAGTGTGGGACTTGTAACTAGGCATTAGCAAGCAATCCTATGCAAATGGGGAGAATGATACTGAATCCCAGATTCTCCCTCATGGCTAGCCTGCACCCAACCGTGTCGGTGCAGGAAGACCATGGTGCAAGCCTAAGAGCTAGCTGACATCATAGAGGGGTGTGTCAAGCATACTGTAAACTTATTGGAGCCCTGTGGCTCTGGTTTTCCCTGAGCTTAGCAGAGCTAAACAAGGGGTGTGTCTGAGGCTGCCTAGCACTCTTTACATTGCCTAAGCAGGTGTGCACACCACGCACTGGGTTTTAAAGGAAAAAAAAGTAAACCAGGAAATAGCAGCTCCATGCACACCTGAGCACTGTGTGTGCACGGCATGCCCCTAGGCTTAAACAGGAAGGCAATGGGAAGGGAAAACAGCAGTAGGAAGGTAATCAAGGAGAACTAGCATAGCTGGCAGGTGTAATGTATCAGAATCAGCCAATTACACAGGCAGCAGACCGGCTCAGCCCAGCACACCACTATAAACTATGCAAACACCTTTCCCTGTGGTTTTTCCCACATACTCTATACCACTGGTGTACACAAGCGAGGAAATTTTACCAAACAAAAGTAACAAAATGATAGGGGCTCCAGCAGCTATCATAAATCAACATGTGGAAAAGGCTGAGGGTGGTGAGTATGAGAATGCTGTCAACCAACCCACAGTGAGGAGAAGTAGAACAGTGTACAGACCCAGGGTAACCTACCAGGAGCTACAAGAGCTGGAGATAGTGGAGCACTACAGGGTGGACAGGGACCCCCCTACAGCAAATTGTTGAGCTGTACTGCCACACCTCACACACAGAACCAACAGAGGGAAGCCCATCCCAGTGGATATTAAGGTATGTGTAGGCCTAAGAATACTAGCCACAGGTACCTTCCAAAGGCCAACTGGGGATATCATGGGGATCTCACAGGCATCAGCATCCAGTGTACTCCACCAGTTCCTGGATGTTATGACAGAACATGCCAGTGAGCATGCATATTTCCACAACACCCGTGAGGCATTGGCCAGCAATATATATCTCTTCCACCAAATAGCAGCATACCCTGAGGTAGCGGGTACTATAGACTGCATGCATATATGCATCAAAGTACCACCCAGTGAGCGGGGTAGGGTCTACATCAACCGCAAGGGCTTCCCCTCCATCAACTGCCAGGTCATATGTGATGCTCAGGGCATTATAATGAATGTGTGTGCTGGCTGCCCTGGAAGCTATCACAACTCCCACATCTGGCATCTGTTGCAGCTGTACTAGAGATTTGCCAATGGGGACATCCCTTACGGTCACCTAGTGGGGCATGCTGGTTCCGCACTGGAGCCATGGTTGACGACACCCATCAGAAATGCACACACACCCGAACAAGAACTCCATAATGAGGCACATGCATAGACCAGAATCATAATAGAGCATGTGTTTGGGATGCTCAAGTCACAGTTCCATTGCCTGGACACATCCAGTGAAGCCTTGCAGTACTCACCAGCTACATGTACCCAGATTGTCATCTTATGTGCCATGTTACACAATATGATCTTGCAGAAACAGCTGCAGCAGGAACAGCATGTGGCAGGGCCACACAGCCCCCCACCATTGCCAAGGCCTGCACAGGCACAGAGTGACTCAGAGGAGGAACAACCTGAGCCTGCCCCAGTAGGCAGAAGGAGTTGTGCCCAGTATTCCCAGGCCTTGGCAAAGAGGCAACACATAGCACATACACTGACACGGTAGGGATCCAGGGAATGACACCTCTCTCTGACTCGCACATACAATAAAAGGGATGCCAAACATGACACTATCTGTGCTTAACCATGTACAGGGAGTGTACTATGCACATCCGACATAGTCAGCTCTCCAGCACCATCCTCAGTACTGGCACAGCCACAAGGTAAGTCAGTCTTCCTACCAATTGCCAAATGGAGTAGTATTTGTTGTTACTTGTATCCATGGTATGGATGTGAGCATGCAAGGGGATCGGGTAGCTAAATGGGATGCCAGCAGATAGTAGACACCTATAGTGACAGAATGAGATCTGTAACAAATACTGATGTCACCATAGTAACCAGTACTAGACAAGGTGACAAAACTCACTGCAGGAAATGTGCTGGACCACATGTGTGTCCATAGGACATGCACATGCCAGTCAGGGAGGCTCACATACCCAACAACAGTCTCAGCCAGCAGGACAGGTGTAGACAAACACAAAGAAAGGCTGTGCTAAGCCCTCTGATTGATGGCTATGGAGAACACCCCCCCAGACCTACACAGACAGACTACAACTGGTCAGGCAGTGAGATATATTGTGTGAGAGTGGTCAGCATGTACGCATGGTGAGGTTTGTTCTGGTGGCCATTGCCCAGTACTGCCAATGACAGGGCCAAGTTCCACAACTGCAGTGCCAAACACAATGCTTCCCAGCAAAACGCATTCCAGCAGTAAGCCCTAGTAAATGTTTGGAAGTAATATGTGTCACCATCTGAAAGATGGCCATGGCATGAATGTGGACCCAGACATACAAGCAGTACACAGAGGGAAGTACCCCAGACAGACAGTATATAATATGTAACTGTCAAATGGACACGTCCTTGGAATTGTACATACAGGTTAGCAGCACATCATTTGGGCTTGTAGTAGGAAATACCGATGTCATCTGGCCAAACACTGACAGACCACAAAGGTCATAGGAATGAAGTATTGAGAAACAGCTGATGTCCCTGCACAAGCCAGCATGTGAAATGCCCCATGCATATATGTGAGTCAGATGCAAGTAGTGTCCATAGCACACATGCACCCAGCTCACCCCAACACCGCCCACAGGTACCTCTCCAGTCTTATCCCTGCTGATGGGAATGAGTACAATATGACCCCACCTCTGTATGGCAATAGCTAAAGAATTCAGCATGCAGAACAGGTGTCCAATGCAGGTGTGACCCTATCCATAAGAAGCACCCTGCCAGCATCCACAGTACTGGATCAATAATAACAGAAAGTATTGGAATGAACACCTTGCACACCTACCCTGTCACCCCAGGGGAATATAGTGTATTGCAGTCTGGGACTGTAGGACTGACAGAATGTAACGGCCTGCTACAGCTGGCCTGCATCACTACCAAATGGCCTAGAGTCCTCTACCAAAGGCCTGTGTCTCACCCGTACTGCCAATGTATGTTATGTCATGGACTCCCAAATAACAACATAAAACAATCCACAGAACCCAAATGCAAGGCCATGTGGACAAATCACAGTAACATGTCCACCATGTCCTACTGCATAAACTGTGGGCCAACACCAAATTTCTGCTGGGATGAGGTGATAACTATAGGGAACATATCAGATAATGTTTGCATAATGTATGGAACAGGATAGAATAATAGAGGGGGGGTAGGATCATGGGTGGCATGGAGTGTGTGAAGTCCAAAATTCAGCCGTGTGAACATACTATACCTGGCTGCAAACACAAGAATGGATGGCTACAAACATGCTCATAAACCATGACATGAAGGAGTAATGTCCAGAATTATGGTCCCTGCCTCTGGGTACCCTGTGTGAATCTGTACATCTGCGAGGTATGGCCACAGCAGGATATGGCCATACTGTTACGTCAATGGATGTACAAGGATGGGATCCTCTGCCACCACTGTACCAAGGTGCTGAACCATTTACACAGACACAGCAGCAAGTGTGTGCAGCTTCTCCTCCAGAATGGCATGACTGTGCAAGAATATGTAGGCTGCTGACCACAATACTGGACACAGCTGCCTTTACCCTGTGTTCCCCAGGACATCACTGCAAGCAAATATGTATACCTGACAGTACTTGATGACATAATACATCACAGTGTAAAACAGTACATATGTCTGAATATCTCTGCTAACACCAGGACCATGTAGCGGAAGCAGCACAGACACAATTACCTACAGAAATCCTCTATCCTTTGCCCATTTGACCCCATATTGTCAACCAATCTACAGATATCCCACAGAAACAGTTTGCTAGCTGTAGGTGGAGAACACAAAAGTCTGCACTGGAGTACAGTCTACCTGGAATGGATTCACACTTCAATGCAGAAAGTCATACTGGGCATGCTCCCACACACAGAGAAATGAAGGCCATGTCAGACAACAAAATACTGAAAGGCCATACTGAGCATGCTCACACACTTACAGAAATGAGGCCCATGTCTGGCAACACCAGTGGACCATACATATCTGACAGTCGCAGATGTTAGTGCATACACTCCTCAGTACACACCAGTCATGCTCTGCACACACATTGGATAGGTATACACACATATATCCAAGGACAACACATTATAATAGGCCAAAAATACAAATACATAGATGTGTGGAAGAGAGTGACAGTGACAAAGAGCCTCCCATCATGAGGCCTGTCCCACCCAACACACATCCAATTGGCTAAAACCACATGATGTGCAAATGTCAATCATCGTAGATATTTGCCTCTGGTATCCCTCAGCACTATAGTGTCTGTGGTGCTTGTGCTAACTGTGTAACATGATTGTACAAGTCAGTTATCTAGCAGTTGTATACACGGACCTATGTAATATAAACCTGCGTGTGCCTGAATGTTGTGTGTCTGCCTCTAGATGAATGGGTTATGGCCCATGCACACACACTGCACTCCCCATTGCCCTACACTATGGCAAGCATGCTGATGTCTTCACCTTGAAATATACCTTTGGGGAAGTAATAGCCCAGTAATCTCTGTGATGTGTCCTTAAACTGCGTAACGCTGTAGTGTGATGTACTACTTAGGTAGAAGATCTAATCTTAGACGTGGCAACTGCATGTGTCTGTGTTTGTCTGTGTAGGGATCAATGCTTTTTAGGCCAGTCACACTCACTACAATTTCCAATGCCCTACTTTGGCAGGGCTGCTGATGTCATTCACTTTGAAATACACCTTTGGAGAAGAAGTAGCCCAGAAATCTCTGTAGCACGTCCTATAACTGTGTAATGCTGTAGTGTGATATACTAGTTAGGGAGGAGTTCTGTTTTCAAACATGGCAACTGTGAAACTCTTTGTGTGTGTGTGTGTGTGTGTGTGTGTGTGTGTGTGTGTGTGTGTGTGTGTGTGTGTGTGTGTGTGTGTGTGTGGTTATTTGTTTGTGTAGGGATCAATGCTTTTTAGGCCAGTCACACTCACTGCAATTTCAAATGTCCTACTTTGGCAAGACTGCTGATGTCATTCACTTTGAAATACACCTTTGGGGAAGGAGTAGCTCAGTAATCTCTGTGGCGTGTCCTATAACTGTGTAATGCTGTAGCGTGATATACTACTTAGTTAGGAGTTCTAGTCACAGACATGGCAAATGTTGATGTGTTTGTTTGTCTGTGTAGGGTGCAATGCTTTTGAGGCCATTCATAGTCACTACAACCTCCATTGCCCTACTTTGGCAAGCTTGCTTATGTCATTCACTTTGAAATACACCTTTGGGGAAAGAGTAAACCAGTAATCTCTGTGCTGTGCCCTATAACTGTAGTAGGAGTTCAATTTCCAGAGATGACAAGTATAGATGTTTGTGTGTGTATTTGTTCGTCTGTGTAGGAAGCAAAGCTTTTGAGGCCATTCACAGTAACTGCAACCTCCATTGCCCTACTTTGGCAAGCCTGCTGATGTCATTCACTTTGAAATACATCTTTGAGAAGATAACAGCTCAATAATCTTCACGGCGCGTCCTACAACTGTGTGATGCTGTAGTGTGATATACTACTTAGGTAAGAGTTCTGTTACCAGGCATTGCAAGTGTAGATGTTTGTTTGTGTAGGGATCAATGCTTTTGAGGCCATTCACAGTCACTACAACCTCCATTACCCTACTTTGGCAAGCCTGCTGATGTGATTCACTTTGAAATACACCTTTGGGGAAAGAGTTTCCCAGTAATCTCTGTGGTGCATCCTATAACTGCGTAATGCTGTCGTGTAATAAACTATTTGGGTAGAAGTTTTATTCCCAGACATGGCAAGTGTAGATGTGTATCTGTGTAGGAAGCGATGCTTTTAAAGCCATTCACAGTTACTACAAGCCTGCTGATGTCATTCACTTTGAAATACACCTTTGGGGAACAAGTAGCCCAGTAATCTCTGTGGTGCATACTATAACTGCATAATGCTGTAGTATGATATACTTGTTACAGAGGAGTTCTAATTCCAAGCATGGCAACTGTAAGACTTTGTGTGTGTGTTTGTCATTCGTATCCTGTGTGGAGGTGGCTGTGAGTGTGTAACAACTGGACTCATTGTGGAGTGGGTTTTGCAAATTTCTTATATGATGGGGCTATTATATGTCACAATGTCCACCTTACAAGGATAACAGATGTCAAACAGCAGAGAGGCTGGGGTAGACAATCAATACCCCTACATGTGACAGCAAGGCCCGGCGAACAATATAGGCAACCCTTGTATTTCCCAGAAAACATTCTCAACCTATGTCTCATACACAAACACACTCAGCTAGTCAACAACCACTAAGTTGGTAGTTCCCTGCATATTGCCCACAGATAGTAACCATGGTGTGATTGCAGTGGACTACAGAAGGCATGGCACCCCTGTCCCATCCCTACAATAGGCACATTACTGCATACAGTGTTCCTTCACTGTGTTCCCCACTGGACGACTGCAACAACTGTAGAGCCAGCAAATGTAACAACCAAAGGACATACCATGCCTTATACACTTATGCCTTGTATGGACAGATGCCACTGACACCAGGAAATACCTGTACCCTGTATCATGCTGTCAATGTAGGTGCAGGGTCAACCTGATGTCCATTGCCAGTTCTCACCACATGAGGCCAGGAATGGCACATTTGATGATAACAATCTGTGTACACAACATGCCCCAGACACCCCAGGTACACTTCCAGATGTCACAGAACATGCACATGGGATGTGTGCACATCCCAGTCACCGTCCATGTCATGGACTATAGAACACATACATGGCAAGCATTGCACAGCACTGGCACCCAAAAAAGTAACCCAGATGACTGGATGGTGAATACAATACTCACCCATGTGGGCCAATCCAGGCACTACACCCCTGAACCAGACATCAGACCATTGTCATGTGGCCTGATGCCAAGGTATACCCTTTACCTAGCCTTGTACAGCCTTCTGGCACAGTCAACCACTACACACATGTGAAACAATGCACCCATGCATGTCAGTACTGGCAACCTGTGTCTGTGTATGTGTACAGTATAATGATTTGGACACCATTCACACTCACTACACCTCCCATTGGCCTACTGAAGCATGCCTTCTAATGTTAGACACCCTGGCATACTCTTTGCTCATATATCATCCTGATAACCTCTGTGGTGCATGTGATACCTGTGTTTTACTGTATTGTGGCAAACTAGCTAGTTATGAAGTCTAATACTGACCATGCCAACTGTGATAATGTGTGTGAGTCCCTGAGAGAGTATGGCTGTGTCAACCTTGACACCTGTTCATGTGGACAGGCATGTGTACTACACCTACCTTATCCCTTCTTTATCACTGTTGCAGATGTCACTCACCATCGAATATACCTTTGGACAGCTCCCCACGATATAAGCTCTGTGGCACATGCAATAACTGCATAGACATGTGATAGCAATACATAGTCAGGCAGAGGTTTGAAACCCTGTACTGGTAAGTGTGTGACACAAACATGCTTAGGTTTTACTCTCCCACCCCCTCCCTGTCTTACTTTGTCTGTCTCTCTCACTCCCTCTCTGGTGGATGTGGAGAAGTACACCTGCTTTGCTTATGCAGCAGCTTGTGTTTTGTAAGGGATGCTCATGATCAGCTGATGGCCTCTGCACGAATTGCAGTCCCCCACTAGCTGATTGCATGTGGGACAGCTGTGGTAACATTCCCATAGCCAATTGAATGGAAACACATTCCTATAACTAGGAATATCATGTGGGTGTTGGCTCTTTTCATTCACTGTGAGCAGGACTTCATGTCAATGTTTGCAAACAGCATCACAGATGGTAGTGGGATATACCTCTAACAACATGCACTGTGGAGACAGGCCAAAAAACAGGAGGGGGATGTTCCAGACATGACGACAGAATGTAAGTGTTGCTCTTCTGCCTTTGGGGTAATGTTGGTTTAACATGGTTTGTGTGGATATGACTGGTCTACATGATTTAATACCTGTCATGACAGTGTTATGTGTTTGAGGAAACACCCTGTAGGGTTATCTGCAGACTGGCCAGTGTTTGGAGTCTTATGCGTCTTGTGTTACTCACAGTTCACCTATCTTAGAACTGCAGAAGCATAGTCTTAGGATTACAATCAGTACACAGTGACAGCCATGAGAGTTACTGACTTCATATCCCTCATAGGACATATATCATAACAAACCCTGTTACAACAGTAAATGTATGAGTGTATCACAACAACATGCCAATATTGGCCCAGTGTCTGTGGCTCCAGCCAGAAGTCTGTCAACCTTTGTACATATGTCATGCAGTAAGAGGTGCATATGTTCTGTATACCATTATGTATTGACATCATACCTGATAACAAGCCAGTCAGATATCAGACTGCTAGACATATTATGTATATTAGGGGTTATTTCTGAGGACATAACCTGGGCATTCTGTGGTTGTGTGTACAGTAGTGGGGTCTGTGTACTTATGGTGATTGTCGACAGTATGTGTATTGCAAATGCGTACATTGGCCTGTGCACAGACTGTGGTAGATATCATTGTTCTTGGTCCTGTTCTATCTGATGTTACAGGCTGCTCCAGTGTATGGTACCCTATCGGCTCACATTTTTGT
>NC_056735.1:1512426338-1512456338 GCF_019279795.1 Protopterus annectens | reverse complement strand
TGGGAGCGTTTGCATTTGGTGTGTAAAATTTCCTTCTTCAATGATATTATGCACTGGCTGTGCAACATTTCAAAAGGTGGCATCCTCATACCTCTCAGCTGTCTAGATTTTGGAAGAATGTCAAGATTTTTGCCCAATATTTTTGCTTTGTTCCTCATAAAATCTGTGGTTTTCTGGCAAATTACTGGTGATGGAAGTCACCAAATAATGACATACATGTTCATAGATTAGATTAGGTGCATGTTCATAGATTAGTACTAGACTAACTGCCCTTGTGGGCCATTTTAAGCCAAGCCAATTAACCTATGTGAAAATCAAACCCTGCACCTTGTGTCTATAAGGTAAATATCTTAGCCATTATACCAACTTCCCTCTAGTTTCAGACTTCATTTCCTTCAGAAAATGTATGCTAATGTAAAACCCTTTATTCTATCATCTTTCTAAGTCTATAAGAACAATATTTAAAATCTGTCCTTATTTTGGGCCTTTGCCTTCCCATTATTTTTGTTTTTGTCTGGATTTCTTGAGCTAAGAGGTTGAGAGTTATGGGCATCCGTCCTACATAGTGCAGCTTCATGGTATGCTCACTAAGTATTTAAAATAAGTAAAGCTACAAAGTGACACTTGACAAATTCCTGGCAAGTCAGGAAGAATAGCAATGAGGGTTTGATTCCCTGTCCTTATTTATTTATTTATTTATTTGCAGTTTGTTTGCCAGGGTGGTCCATTGGGCTGAAAGAGCCCATTTTCAATGGAGTCCTAGGGAGAAAAGCTCCATAGACACAAAGTGTACAAAAAAAAAAAACAGGATGTTATAGTAAACAGAAACGTATGAAGCGTACATGAAAAACAAAGCATCTGATGATACAATCTAGAAGAAAAAGAAATTATATAACAATTAGTAAAGTTTACAAATATATAGTTCCTGTCATTGCTACAAAATAAGTTAAGTCTGTTACATTTGTTGTGTTGTGTCTTTCGGCTTATCCCGGTTAGGGGTCGCCACAGCAGAACTCCGGTCCGCTAATGTTTGGTAGTGGATTTTTATGTGCCGAGTTACCAGCCCTGACGCACAACCTTCAATGAAGGCACATCCATTCACGCATGCCTCCACACAGAAGACGCGCTAGCTGAGAATCGAACGCAACAACGTCTTGCTGTGAGGCGACAACGTTACCTCAGCACGACTACCGCGGGGCTTAAGTCTGTTACATTAAATAGGTATATACAAGTCAAGTACAACTGTCAGTAGTTATTTACAAGTAAATATATTCCCACATGGAAAATATGAATGGTGTGAGGGGGGATATATAGGTTAAGTGAGGATAAGGGAGGGATGAGTTAGGGGAAGAAGAGACAGACAGGAAAATGGGGAGGTAGATAGCTGAGTTAGGAAAAAGGATAAAGGGTAGGTAGTAAGGTAGCTATGTGAGTGTTATGCAGGATGGGAACACTCCCAGAGTGATGCTAGGTGTGAGTGGAGCAAAGTTTTGAAGGTGGTGGAGCAGTTGGTGAGGCAAATATAGGGTGGAAGGGAGTTCCAAAGACATGCTAAGGCGAAAGAGAGTAGGAGTTTGCCTACTGGGCGTGCTAGTTTGTGGAGTTTGATCAGATTCTGGGCATTTGTTCTTAGGACTCTGTTGGGTAAGTGCATTGTAAAATTTGAGGCTAGAGAAGGGCATAGGGAGGGACTGAAAATGAGTTTTTGGACATAAATTAGTTGGGAATAGATAAGATAGCTGGGCAACTAGGGTCAGCAGACCAGTCCTCTTAGCCAGTGAACAAATAGTAAATAAATATTAAACGTTGCATACACAGCCAGCATTATAAAACAATTGCAAGTTAGTAAGCATCTTAAATTGGATGGCAATACAGTGATGAGTGGAAGATCTGTGGCCAGTGGAAAATTTGGCGATATTGTTGTAGCAGGAAGAAAGTTTTGTCTTGGTGGAAGATGATAGTTTGGTTAGGAGTGGGGCGCCATAAAGGAGAGAAGGGATCAGATATGTGGTGGAGAGAAGAAATCTAGTAGATGGAATGAGGTAGTGATTGTGGCGATAAAACATGCCAAGTTTCTTGTGTGTTTTTTTAATATTTGTTTGTATGTGTGTATCAAATTTAAGCTAATCGTCAATGAGGACACCTAACAGTTTAGTATTGAATACAATTTCAAGGGAAATGTTATTCTGACTTGTGATGGCGAATGAGTTTTTATTGATAATTGTGGTTTTGGAAGGGGTGAATAGCATGAGTTTGGTTTTTGATACATTAAGTGCCAAATGGTTATCTAGCATCCATTGTTCCGTGGATGAGAAGGCATCTTGGGTTAATTTTATTAGGGTGAAAGTGGAGTTAGCAGAACAGATAATTGTTGACTCATCTGCGTATTGGATGATTCTAGCATTAGGGATGGTGTGGTGGAGGTCGTTTATATTGAATAATAGGGGACCTAGTATGGAACCCTGGGGTACTCCAGTGGGGGTGCTGAGGAATGGGGAGAAGGCTTTCTTCCATTTGACTGCTTGTTGCCTATTGGAAAGGTAACTGGTAAACCAGTTGATGGAAGAGGGTGATAGATTTAGATTAGAGAGTTTGGTTATGAGAAGGTTGTGAGAGATGGTATTGAAGGCCTTTGAAAGGTCCAGGAGGTGGGTGGATACAATACAGCAGGAGTCGCACGCTTTATTCACAGTTTCAAGGAAGGAGAGTAGTGCAGTAGTAGTGCTGTGTCCAGGCCTGAATCCATGTTGCGTGGGGGTTAGCAGGTGGTTGTTGATGAGGTAGGGTAGCATTTGTAGATGGATACACTTTTCAAGTAGTTTGGAGATGGGAGATAAGATGGCGATGGGTCTGAAATTTGTGAAGCTATTATTGTTTCCCCCTTTGTGGAGGGGAATAATAAAGGCTTTTTTCCAGAGTTGGGGTATGTAGCCTTCTTGGACTGACCGATTTATGAGAATACAGATGGGGAAGGCAATGGCATCAGTGGCTATCTTTAGAAAGAAGGAGGGAATATTTTCAGGGGCATTGGAGCATGGTTTTAATTTGTGGAGGAGTTTTTTTTATAGTTGATACTGGGATGGGTTTCAGAGAGAAGAGAGAAGAGAGGAACCTGGGAGGTGGAAATACCAGAAGATGGGGAGATATTGGTAGGAGTAGCTGGGTAAGTAGGGTTATTTGGGAAGGATGATGTTAATTTGGATATGGAGTCAATGAAGAGGTTATTAAATTGTGTGGCTAGTTCGGTATCTGAAGCATTATGATCAAAGCAAGGATTATCCTTTCTGCCTGGGTTGAAGAGAGTAGTGATACTATCCCAGAATTTTTTTAGGGTTAGTCTTATGGTTGTTTTGGAGTGTGGTATAATAGGATTTTCGATCTAAGGTAATGAGCTTTTTAACTTTGTTGCAGAGTATTTTGTATTCATTTAGTGTGAGTGGGGGTTTATTTTTACGGTGGTGTTTCAAGGCTTTATCACGGAGGCACATGACAGCTAAGGTGTTACTTAACCAGGGGACAGTGTTGCTTTTAATTCATTTAGTTTTCAAGGGGGCAAGGGTGTCTAAAAGGTTTTGAAATGTTGTATTAAAGAAGGAGATGGCATCATCTAGTGGAAGAGTTTGTATTGTAGGCAGAATTCAAAGACAAGCTGCTAGAATACAAAGTTATGCAAAGTGTCTTGTGTACTAGGCAACCCTTTTCCAGTTCACAGACAGTAGGTTGTTGTGTCTTTCGGCTTTTCCCGGTTAGGGGTTGCCACAGCGGAACGCTGGTCCGCTAATGATTGGTAGTTGATTTTTACGTGCCGAGTTACCAGCCCTGATGCACAACCTTCAACAAAGATACGCCCATTCATGCATGTCTCCACACAGAAGACGCTCTAGCTGAGAATTGAACCGGACAGTGTCTTACTGTGATGCGACAACGCTACCACAGCACCACCACCGCGGATAAAATAAAGTAACTGCCCTTGCGAGCCATTGTAAGCCTAATCAATTATCCTTTGTAAAACTCAAACCTTGCACTTTGTGTTTATAAGGCAAATACCTTAACCATTAGGCCACCCTCCCAACCCACTAGGTTGCCTAGTAGCACAGCCATGCACTCATAAGTAGCAAGTGCTTGAGCAGGTCTGTGAGTGTCTAGGCATGAATGTGTGTGTGTGTGTGTGTGTGTGCCTTTATCTGTATCTGTGTCTGTGTGTATGTCTGGTAGATGTCATCTGCCTTATGTGACCTATGGCTTCTATTAATCAGATGCTCATGGTTGTAAAGTGTGCAGATACTGGATGTGTGCACACATGTATGTTTGTTTGCATGCATGTATGAGTCTGTGTGTTGCCAAGGTGCTACATTCTTAAAGCTGGGATCTCTGAGCTGCTTCCTGTAGGACACGATTTTATTCCTTCAGGTTCCAATTGCCTACTATGTGCTTCTGAGCAAGCCATTCAACCAGATTGTGCTCCTAAGATGAGTCTGAAAAGATTCATCTAGGTCAATGCTGTATTCTGGTTAACAGGGACAAATAATAAATAAATTAATGATGTAAAGGATAAGCATTCCTATGACCCCCCCCCCCAAAAAAAGAAATCGTTGATTCTGTTATGATACTTTCTGAACACTTCAAGTAAAGCACATTTCATTACCTTGGTTTTGATCAATTAAGATCCATTTGCCTGGCTTTAATTACTTCTTAGCTGATGCATCCTGAAAGGTAATTAAAGCAGCTGCACAGGTTTGCCAGTTCAGAGCAGCATTTTGCAAAAGATGTGGATGTCAGTATATTTTTTTCTTGTTTTATCTGTATTCTTTTACTGAATCTGAGACCTATCCGAGACAACGTTCTGTTCCATACTTTGATATAAATTTTTATAGTTTCTGTTATATATAGAAACAGGCTTTTGTCTAATTTCTAGCTTATGTCAAAGTGCTGGGGAGAAGCAGTATGCTAGGAATTTGTGTACCACAATAATTAAGACTATCGTCTCTAACCTTATGGTTTTACCTTACAGCCATATAAGCCTCTTTGAAAACCAACATTAATGACTGTGAATAACAGGCAATAGGAAAATGTTACTTTACATTGAAAGACTTGGAGGTGTTTAGGACTTGAAAAAAAGAAAAATCAGTGTTATCCCTGGAAGTCTCAGAAAACCCAGTATGCAACCTATACTGGGTAAAAACAAACCAAGAAGAAACATTGCAGTATGGAGGGTGTGAAGTTCACTTCTTCAGATATGTTATGCACCTGGTTCACTAACAAAAATCGAACTGTATAATAAATACTACAAAATAAAATAGAAAATAGTAGGTAGTCCACAGTTGAGTTAAAATGGAATATCCTTTATAGAAACACACAAACAAGGGATCCTAGTTGAGTAAATGAAAAGCATCAGAAACATTCATTATTTATATATAATCAGATTGTTTGAAGCAAGGGAGTAGTTACAGAGGGTGGTTCTGTTAACAGCAAAAAAAGCATTAAACTCATTCCTTTAACCAAGTTCCCCTACCCCTTAACACCATAGTGTAAACTGAGACTGTGCTACCTTAGAACTGAAACTAAAAGGCTAGAGACAAATTAAAATATATAATATAAGAACAGCTTATTAAGACTAACCTATTAATCCAAACATTATTACGAAACCAACTCACTAATAAAGTAATGAACTAATTAACTAACAAAAAGATCTACCACTAGACATCTATCAGAATAAATATTAACTTATAAACTGAAACACTTTTAACAAATATCGCTTTCATACCAAATAAATATTTCATCAGATTTGTGTGTAAAAAACATATCATAATATTAACGAATGTGTATTAATCTACAAATGAACACCTAAGTAGGCTGAAAACCATAGCTATAACATTAAGGCCCTGGGGTTCTATTCGAGTGTGGCATCTAAGAAAGCATTTAGTTTGAATGAGTAAAAGTATCAGACAACAGCACCAATGTCAGTTATTTTCATTGCAAAGGAATAGTGGCTTATCAATATACTGTTGTTTGTTTGTAGAGGCAGTGTAGGTGCAGAACATATTAATAAAAACACCAGTCCTTTCCAGAAGTGCAGCATACAGATGTAGTGTATTTGTTTACAGAGCTGCGGTATATTACATGATGTGGTATGGATTATACCTTATACTGATATTTACAGAAGGGTCTGTTATAACCATGATAGGGGAGACTGCACCTTCTTTTAGCCTTTATTTTTTTTCTTTAGGGCTGTAATTATTTAATGTGTTTCTTGGATTATGCTTACTTTTTAAGTTTTAATTATTTAATGTGATTCTTGGATTATGCTTACTTTTTAAGTTTTAATTATTTAATGTGTTTCTTGGATTATACCACATCTGTGGTTTGGCTGTATTGAGGCATTATACTTCTGCTCTGTTTCTCATGAACGATGCCTAGGAATTAGTCATGACAACACTTACAAATAAATAAATGTCAATAAAATAAAGACATAATTGAATAAATAAATGAAAGGCTGGTCTAGGAATGCCAGCATACTACATTTAGTTTTAGTCAGAAAATGTACAGAATCCTAAAATTACTAAACTGGGAAAATAAACAGCAGTATATTAACAACAATAAGGAATATCCTTTCAGTAACACTTTTACTGCAAAAAAAAAAAAAAGCTTCCAAGATGGGGTTGGTCAAACTTGCTTACCAAAGTTCAGGCTATGACTAGCACTTCCACGTGAAAACTAAAACATAAGAAGCTTTGTCAGATGAACCATGAGCCTGTGACGAAATGTGCAGCAGGAGAAGCCCAGGTCCTCAGACAGCCACCTATGACAAACTGCTGAAGGATATCGTAATGTCAGTGTCTGTCCCACTCCCTACCTGCTAAATTGGTATATTGTTTTCCTCCATGCTTACAGCTTACAGATGTAAAGTCTCACTAGATATTAGTCTCATTACTACATAAGTCTGAGTCACGCAGTCATACTAAGACTAGTTACATAGTATCAAGGGAAAAGTCACTTGATACGGATGCTAAAGTCTCTAAGGGAAACATTGAATGATTACTTTTCCTGTATCTCCTTCATCACTCCATGCTTGGATTACAGTTTTATGTTGCACCAATATCATACTTCAGCCTTCCATAACAAACTGAAATGAGTGTTCCACCCCCCCACCCCCCACAGCCCCATGGAGGCTCCCAATCTGTAAAGCTCCCCTTTCTTCCATAACCTGCACCCAGTTCCTCATTCCACAAAGAATCAGACACGGGAATCTAATCAGGGAAAATGCATTAGTGCTATATTATTTTTATTTTACCCCGTCTTTTTCTCTATGACCTTAATTGCCTTACTATGATTACAAGAAATGAAGCCTACATAAGAAATGTGCTTCCCTACACATGCACTCAGTATTTAATTATCACCAGATTAGTGCCCCGAGAGACAAAAGCTGTCATCAGGTAACTTGTATCCTCACATGGCTCATGCTTTGAATCACTTCCAATACGTGGCAGAGAGCAAGAGGCGTGAAAAACTTTATGATTAATCTTTCATATTAATATTCATTAAATTGCTCTGTACCTACTGAAGCAGCATGTAGAGTTTGGTGTAACCTGTTCTCTTGCCTTGAATTGAAAGATATTGATGTTCAGAGCCAAACCATTATAAATAGGGCACGGCAAATGAGTCTTTCCAGAATCTAGACATGTGGTGGGTTAGTCATAAACTACCTACCTCCTTTCTGGATAAGCATTTCTGTTTAGTTATTGGTTAGCTTCACTCTACACCTTAAGGCAAGATTAAAGACCATGAGGAAAGAGATGACATAATTACATCCTGCGATTAGTGGGGTCAGGGGATCTACTGTAGCAAGAAATGTCCTTTACATTCCCACCTCTACCAGCTACTCAGCAAAAGACATAGTGACACAAACATCTCAGCGCAGTGTTTAGAGAGCAAGTCAGCTGCTTATTCTTTGGATCCACGTGTACTAGTTATCTAAAAAACTTTGATAGCATTCCTGAGATTTTATAAAGGACAGCATTTAACATGTTAAATGAATAAGTCAGCCAAGTTCATATTTTAGTAAGGCTTCTTTATTTAGACCCTACTCAAACATTAAATTTTGAAATGCCCCTAAAGCTAAAACTACCGCTGTCTGTATTAGTGTAGTAATTTGTCAACAAATGAATATGAGACAAAGTAATCTAACAGCTGTCACAAAAAGAAATAACTAATAATGTCTCTGAGTATGCCACTATTTTTGGTTGAATTATTTCATCTGTAGTGCTTGTGCCCAATCTTTAATTTGTTTTTCTAGGAGAGAGAATGTTTTAATGTACTGACTTTGTATATTTTGTCATTACAAATACAGTGCCTCCATCTCTGCCAGTGTTTCTGACAACCATAATTACTCTAAGAAAGGTCAAGTGGGTTTTTATCCTGTTCACAGTATAGTATATTACAGTTCCAGGGGGAGGCATTTGTCCTGTATAAATCTGATGGAATTTTAGCCTGTTTGTGAGCATTATTTAAATAAAATTATACACAGGATCATAGGGTCATAGGATCATAGGACATTATTAGGCTAATGGCCCTAGGGCCCTTACAACCCTGGCCAAGTTTTTTCATGATTAGCACCTAATGCCCACGTCCAAGAGACATACAGGTGGAGCCCCTGAGATGAATTTACAGTTACCCATCCAGTCATCCAGATTGCATTTGAAGAGGGCCATTGCAATGCTCTGCTTGACATGATGTTGGAGTCTGTTCCAAAGGTGTGGTAACCTCTGGGAGACAAATATGTCCCTCTAGCAGTGTCACATACCAGGTTAAGGTCTTTAGAGTGAGTAATCTGTGTACCATTTGACTTGTGGATATGCAGCATTTCCAATAAAGCAGGGTCAGAGATTGCCTTATATGCAAGGCTGAGATTACCTCTGAGTACTCTGTATGAAACAGAATAAAGTGACAGTGATTTCAGATTATTCACATAGGACAGATGCTGCAGCCTTTGAATTTTTCTTGTGAGGAACAATTGTGGTTTCACCAGTTGCTGCAGGTGCCTGGAAAGGTACATACCAAAAGGGACATTGTACTCAGTTATGGGCCTGATGAGGGAAGAATACAGGGAGGTTATTGTAGAACAGACCATGTGTTGTAACTTTAAGAAGCATTTCAAAGTGAGGGCGCATGGCGCATGCATATAAATAGTGAGCACGTGCAGGCAGCAGTGCCATTTTGGGAGAACAGCCAGAGTGTTAACATGTATGAGTGCAGTAGTCAATCTGTTTATAAGTTTATTTAAGTTTAAGTTACAAAGCCTCAATCCTGATGTGTTTGTACATAATAAAGCTGCTTGAACTGAACCCACAGCTGTTCATCTGTTTTAAGCTGACCAGACAGATGACATGGTGCCAGAATGAGATCGAGAGTGAAACTTCTTCAGGCCATGAGGTGCAGAGTTAACGGTCGAGGTATATTGAGTATGTTGGGTGTTCCAGTGCTCAAACAATCAAGAAAAGTCAGAAATGAATTTCAGGTAATAAAAAACTCCCACAATGGATTTATTTCGTAAAGAAAATGATATGAAGCATTCGTAAAGCACGAAAAGCATTATTAATCAAATAAAAATCAAAAAACTCATTATTGATTAAATGAAATGTTCAAAACCATGATATTTAATAAAGTTATTTGAAACATTTATGAATATGAGTACATTCAGAGGTACTTCTCATTTGCATAATGAGCATGTTAAAAGTAAAACGAGCAAAAGAAAAGTATAATGAGCATGATAAAAGTCAAATGAGCATAACGAGTACAATAAAAGGGCAAAATGAGCATGGAAAAGCAAAGCGGCCTCATTTTTCAGTAAACAACTACATTTGTTGCTATGTGCTGCCATTTCAGATTGACTAAAGCTATTCAGAATATAACTAGAGTTGTTCAAGGTATCTCAGAATGTACAACGTGTTTACAGTGTATGCTTTATTACAGTACAGTTATTTCAAAGAGTTTACTGTGTGCAAACTACAGCTATTTCACAAAGTTCAGTCAGAATACAGCCATTTTGAAGAGTTTCTTGTGCTGTGTACATTTTATTTGCAGAGTACAGTCATTTCAAAGTGTTTCTTACACTGTATAGAGTTATTTCGCAAAGTACAGCCATTTTGAGAATGTTTTTGTGCTGTGTACAATTTACTTGCAAAGTACAGTGAATTCAAAGTGTTCTTGTGCTATGGAAACTTATTTTACAAAGTGCAGTTATTTTAAAGTGTCTATTGTGCTGTTGAGCATAATTACAAGTTTCTGGCATAAATTTCTGACATATAAGTATGTATGTTCATACATAATTCCAAGGGTCTTTATTACTGTCTGTTGGCATGGCAGAGGCATTTCGCAGACCCAGTCCACTTGTGTTTGATCATAATATTTTACAGAATTGAAGAGTGTTTGAGCAGGAATATGATATTTTCATACAAGCAGCTTTTTCTGACAAAGATGCATACACAAGGGCATTTATTCTGCTTAAACTAGCTGAGTCAGAAGGCATTGAAAAAGTACATTCATTTGTGTATGCACCAGCTGTATATGCAGGAGAACGGGAAAACTTCCATATTGTTGTACACGCTGAATCTATGGAGGCTCCTGGGTGTTTAAAATGTAAATTTAGAGCAATGTGTAACCCCCAGATAAATATTACATTGGAGAGGCACTTATTTTATACAAGAGACCAAAAGCCAGGACAAACTTTTACAGATTACATTACTGACTTGAGAAACAAAGCTAAAACATGCAGATTTGGTGACTTGAAAGATGGGTTGATAAAAGACAGGCTTATGTGTTGTGTTAATAATGCTGCAATGAGAAAGATTTTACTTTGATACAGTGATTTAACATTGAGTAAAGCCATAGAGATTTGTCAGATATACGAGCTTACAGAATGGCACACAAATATGCTTGCAAGTGATGAGCATGGTTTCAACAGCCTCTAAAGCAAACGTAGACAGCATTCAGCATGTGGCTAGCAGAAACAGGCCCAAACACATGGTAGTTGCAGCCCCTGCAGGATTTCCAGGGAGAGCCCATACCATTCCAGCAAGTTCTAAGACTAGCTCAGTAAAACAGACATGCTCAGTGCAGCATAAGGGTGAGTCAGCAAAGCCAAAATCAAGTCTCATTGTTAAATGTCATAATTGTAGTGCATCATGAACCCAAAAGAGAAAAGTGCTTAGCATTTGATCAGCAATGTCACAAGTGTAAAAAAATGGAACCACTTTCAGAAGCTTTGTAAATCAAGCAAGACTGATTCATTTATTAAGAAAGGTCACTAGAGTAAGAACTGGTGAACAACTTAATTTGGCCAATTGTGAGAAGCTTGTTGCTTATGGAGGTGAAGAGATTCAAACCAAAGGCTCAGTAGTGCTTTCATGTTTTCAGCTGGGAACAGTTACAGCTTGCAATTTTTTATAGTCAAAATACCTGTGCAGTCATTATTAGGGCTCAGAGAAAGTTTAAGAATGAAACTGATTCCTTTTATCAAAGAAGTCTGTCGTGTAAGCACATGTCCTAGTTTCCAGTTTTAGAGTATGCTGATTTTTCGAAGACAAGCTAGGTAAACTTCCAATTGTATACTCCATGAAATTAGATGCAGAGGTCAGTCCAGTGGTCAGACCAGTGAGGAGAATTCTGATAACTATGCAGGACACATAACGCAAGCACTCAGGTCACTCCAAAGCAAATACAAATATGACTCAGTCATTGTACATGCTGGTGTGAATGACCTGAGACGTACCTCCCTGGACTACATGAAAAGAGACATAGAGGAGCTCTCTGATCATGTAGCCCAGGCTGGTATGACCCTGACCTTGAGCAGCATCTTACCCTCACCTAGAATGATGCCACAGTACAAAGACAAAATGATCGATTTTAACAATTGGCTAAAATTTTGGTGTCATTCAAAGGGGATCCAGTGTCTGTCAGCCTGGTATGACATGCTCGACAAGCCACGTTGCTTCGCTAGGGATGGCTTGCACCTGTCACCACTGGGCTTTCGGATATTGGCAAAGGCTCTTGCCACCCCCATAGTGCCTTTTTTAGGCAAGGCTCAAAACTCAAACCCACCCCCATAGACAGCACAAGGAACAAGAAATTAAGGGTAATGCTGCTAAACGCCAGAAGACATAACCTCAAGATGCACGCACTCGAAGCTCTCCTCAGTATGGAGAACATCGATATCTGTGCAGTGACAGAAACCTGGTTCAAGGCTCCAGAGAGCACCCCAGCACTACCAGGCTATACCTCATATCATGCTTTTCAGCCCCAAAACCCGGACCGAACCACAAAAGGAGGGGGAGTTTCCATATTTATCAAGGATATCCACACCTCCAGGTTAGTGGCATTGCACGAAGTATCGGAGACCATCCATGTGCAACTAACAGTGGGCAAGACTGCTTTTCAGTTTATAGTATCCTACAGACCACCCTCTCAAAGTCAGGAATCCCATTCGGCTTTCCTGAAAACATTGGAGAACATGAAGATCTCTCCGAACACCATTATATTGGATGACTTCAACTACCCAAACATTGACTGGGAGCACTACTCAAGCCCCAGCACCTTAGCCCAAAGATTCCTGGAAATTATAAACTCAAATGCTATGGAACAACTAGTCACCACTCCCACAAGAGGGGACAACATACTAGACCTGATCATTACCAACATGGGGACTCTATGCTCCACACCAGAAGTATATCCCTCATTGGTAAGATCAGACCATAAATTAATTTCACTGGATGTCCACATCCCGACCCCACCCCCAGCCCAGAAAACCACAGTGAAAAACTTCTCAAAAGTGAACTTCTCACTTCTCAAAACCGAAGTGGAATCCTTCAAGACCCCAGGGCCAGTGGAAACTACAACCCAAACTGCAGAATCCTATATAAATGCATTCTACAGACATCTCCATTAATGCATGGATCATGCTATTCCAAACAAAACCAAGACCCAATCATCCAAAGGCAGGCGTCCAATCTGGTGGACCCCTGCCATAAATAAACTGTACAACAGAAGGAGGAAGCTACTACATGATAGAGCAAAATCCCTAATAGGGAAGGCATCTCTGATCAGTACTAGCAAAAAATTACGATCCCTCATAAAATCCTCCAAGGCCAGCTTCGAGAGAAAAATTGCACAGGACACCAAAGACAATCATAAGGCTTTTTTCAGTTATGTTAGAAACCTGGGATGCAACTCCCAGACTTGTTCTGAGTTGATTCTAAATGACAAAAAATACACTGAACCCACAGACATTGCCAATATCCTGGCAGACAGGTTCAGTGCAAACTTCTCCACCCACTCCCCCCCAAAAGAGCAAGTATCTATCCCGGCAGAGGGCTGCCTCCCAAACATCTCAGATGCTCAGGTGAAGGCTGCCCTCTCCAAAGCAAAAAACACTGCTTCCATGGTACCAGATGGCGTCCCAGGTTGCGTCCTACATGAACTACAAGAGGAACTAATCCCTCAAATAAAACAGCTATACAATCTCAGCCTCACTACAGGATATGTGCCCACAGAATGGCGTACAGCAACAGTGGTCCCACTCCACAAAGGTGGAGCCTCTATGGACCCTGGAAACTATCGCCCCATAAGCCTGACTAGCTTAGTCGGCAAGGCTATGGAGAGGATCATCATGGAACTCATAAACAAAGACATTGGAGACCTACAGACACTAGATCCTACCCAGTTCAGCTTTGTCAAGGGCGGATCCTGCCTTTTGAACCTGGTTGACTTCTTTGAAACAGTCACCAAAGCCATAGATGAAGGGAAGGTAGTCCACACAGCCTATCTGGACCTTGCAAAGGCATTTGACACAATACCCCACTTGGGGATCATAGATAAGCTATCCAGCTTAAATATAAACCCCTATGTCACAAGATGGGTCACAAACTGGCTCAAAGACAGAACCCACAAAGTGAGAGTTGCTGGAGCTATGTCGGACTCGAAACCGGTCACAAGTGGCATCCCACAGGGTTCTGTCCTGGGACCACTCTTGTTCGGTATATACTTTTCCGAGGTACAGGCAAACATGGGAGGACTATGGCTTACCAAGTTCGCAGACGACTGCAAACTGGGCGCCATAATCAACTCTCCAGCTGACACAAACATCCTTCAAAAAGGTCTCACAGAGACAGATAACTGGTGCCAGCACCATGGTTTAAAGCTAAATGCCAAAAAATGTATAGTCATACCCTTTGGCAAAAACAATGTGCCCACAAATTACCACATAGGCGGAAACCTATTAAGTACAGAGAAAGTTATTAGGGATCTGGGGACCCAAGTTGATAGCAATCTCTCCTTTGAAAACAACATTGCCAAAGTGGTTAGAAAGACCTTCTACATAGCCCACCTCATCACGAAGGGTTTCACATCTAGATCAAGAGAGGTAATCGTGCCCCTTTATTCATCCCTCATCAGGCCCATCATAGAATACAATGCCCCTTTTGGGATGTACCTTACCCGACACCTGCAGCAATTAGAAAGACCCCAAAAGTATCTCACCAAGAGGATCAAGGGTCTCAAACAGATGCCATATGCTGCTCGGTTAAAAACTCCAGCTCTACTCAGTTGCATACCGCCTACTTCGAGGCGATCTATGCCTGACATACAAAGCTATGTCAAATCCAAAATTAATGGACATGCTCCATCTCAGTAAATCTAAATCCCTTAGAGCCACACGCTCGAGGGACTTGAACCTCAGCACAGAAATAAATAGACCTTGCTGGAGGGACAGGTTCATAACCCAGAGGCTCCCTTCGCTCTGGAATAGAATTCCAGTTCATGTGAGGCAGAGCACCTCACTGAATCTCTTCAAGAAGAATCTCGATAAGTGGATGGGGGATCATAGGTTTGTCCCAGGGATTACTTCCGTGTCACTATTAGACAGAGGCACAGTAAACTAAACCTTAAAAAGGGCACAGTATACTCAAATCAAGGAGTGGCGTAAGCCATACAGAATCGGGCTAGGCTTATAATTGCCCCAGGGCAGATAGCCTAGTATTAACCTATGAACCTATGAACCTATGACAGAGTCAAAGTCCAGTTAGATAAAATGGTGCAGCAAGGTGTAATTTGTCCAGTTACAGAACCAACTGAATGGTTGCCTTCCATGGTAGTTGCTCATAAGAAAAGCTCAGATGAAATCAGGATATGTACTGACCCAAGAGACTTAAACAAACCATTAAAGAGACCCTACCATCCTATGCGTACAGTCAAGGAAGTTGCTACCCTCATGCTAAATGCCACTGTTTTGTTTTGTCTTAGATGCAAAGAGTTCCTTTTGGCAAGTAATGCTTGATCACATATCTTCATTACTGATTACATTCAGTACACCATTTGGTAGGTACAGATTTCTCAGAATACCTTTTGGAATAAAGTCAACCAGTGAAGTCTTTCAGTGTGCAATGGAGCAAATATTTTGGGTTATCCGTGTGCCATAATAGTAGATGATTTACTAGCCTAACCAAGAGTTTATCTCCAAAAAAAGAAAACTCAGTCAGCACTTGTCACCCCTGTCAATGAGGGACACAGGTGGAACCCCTGGGACAAATTTGTGGCTTCCCATCCACTGATCAAGGTTGTGCTTAAAGAGGGTCAGCGAGGTACTCTGTTTGATATGTATGGAAAGTCTATGCCAGAGACAGGGCAGCCTCTGGGAAACAAACCTGTCTCTCCAGCAGGATTTCTTGATGTCTCATACTAGATTTAGGCCTTTTGAGTGGGTAATGCGTAAGGAGTTAGACTTATGGATATGGAGTATCTCTAGCAGGGCAGGGTCTGATATTGCCTTGTAGGTAAGAGATAGATCACCTCTGAGCAGTTGTTACAATACCAAGCAGAGTGATAGTGATTTGGGTCTGTCTGCATAGGACAGGTGTTGGAGGCCATGGATTCCCCTTGTGAGGTATTTCTGTGGCCTTTCCAGTTGGTGCAGATGTTTGGAGAGGTATATACCAAATGGGGCGTTATATTCAATTAATGGCCTAATGAGAAAGGAGTACAGAGAGGTAATAACCTCCTTTTTTTCTGGATGCAATCCCTTTACATATGAGATGAGCCAAGTAAAAGGCTTTTCTGACCACTGCCGCTACATGATGGTCGAATGTGAGATTGTTGTCAACCTGAGTACCCAGGTCTATCACCACAGGTTGTGTGCTTAGGGGGTTGCCGTTTATGTGGTAATCAGTAGGGGCCATGTTTTTGCTGAATGGTATGGTAATATTTTTTTTTCTGTTTAACTTAAGGCAATGACTTTGGTACCAGTCATTTGTTGCTGTGAGATGCTCTTGCAGTATGTTAACATCCTTTGGGGAGTCGATGACAGCACCCAACTTACAGTCATCTGCAAACTTGGTCAGCCACAGGCCTTTTGTCTTTGCCTGGACCTCTGAAAAGTAGATGCCAAACAGTAGGTGTCCCAAGACAGATCCCTGGGGAACACCACTATTGACAGGTCTGCTGTCAGAGGTGCCTATTTTGACCTTGTGTGTCCTATTGGTGAGCCACCCCCCTGATTTGATAGGGATTCACATGAGGTTGTGTTAGCTTTTCAATGATGCCTGACTGGGGGCTTGTGTCAAAAACCTTGGCCAAGTCAAGGTAATCTGTATGTACTGACTTTCCTTCATCCAGGGCCTTGGTGACAGTCTCATAAAAGTCAACCAGGTTCAACATGCAAGTATTACCCTTGACAAATATGAACTAGGTGGGATCAAGTGCTTGGAGATTGCCTATGTCCTTGTTTATGATATCCATAATAATACACTCCATAGCATTACAGATTAGACTTGTCAAGCTAATGGGGTAGTAGTTTACAGGGTCAGTAGTGGCACCACCTCTGTGCAAGGGGATGACAGTGACAGTGCTCCAGTCTGCTGGAATGAAGCCTATACTTAGGCTGTGGTTGAAATGGGTGCTCAATGGAGAAGCTAGTTCTTGCTGGAGATGGTGCAGAATACAGCTTGGGATACTATCAAGTCTCATGGAAACTGTATTCATTGCCTTGGATAGGGCCTTTAACACTTGATCTATTTAGATGTGAGGTGCGGGACAAGTGTCAGGGATGTTGAATGGGCCTTTGGAAGGGATAGGGGCTGAAGTTTGCACTGAACCTATCTGCTAGCAGGTTGGCTAAGTCAACAGTATCAGTGTAAGTGGTACCGTTAGGTACTAATTTAGAAAAAACCTGGGCTTTGCCTTGGAGGTTCTTGACGTAACTAAAGAAGGCTTTGTGGTTTCTCTTTGTTTTGTAGGCTAGTTTCAATTCATAATTGGCTTTGGAGATTTTCACTAGTGATCTAATTTGCTTGTTGAGACTGAGGACAGAGTTTTTCCAATTTGGAATTTGTTCCTTTTTACCCATGGACAACAGTTTATTCCTTTTGTTGTAAAGCCTGTTGACAGAGGATGTACACTAGATAGGTTTGTGTTTCCTTGAGGAGCAAGTTTTAGTTCTGTTTGGTATGGCTGAGTCCATGCAGTTGCACAGGTCCTTGTATACTGCATTGGTGTACTGTTCATCATAGTTGTCTGCATCCTCTGAGGGGGCGATGGTGTGAAATTAATGATACCCTCCCTTTGGCGATTGTAGTTAGCTTTTGAGAAGTTTTTTAGTCTGGTTATGGCTGGCGGGGTTGGGTGGGATAGAAATTTGAGACAGACCGATGATCTGATCTTATGTGGGAAGAACACACTATGAGAGAGAAGCAGCGGTCTCCCATCTATTTATCTGAAATGGAAGCAAATGCTAAAGAGTTATGGCTGACTAAGTTTGAAGATGATTGCAAACTGGGGGTTATGACTGACTCCCCTGCAGACAATAGTATTCTTCAAAAAGGTCTATCTCTGACTAACAAATAGTGCCAAAGCCATGGTCTTAAACTCAATTCTAAGAAATGCATAATTGTACCCTTTGGGAAGTCAACCATCCCAGCTAATTACCATGTTGATAATATACCCCTAAAGGTCGACCCAGTAGTCAGGGATCTGGGTACACACATAAACAGTAGCCTTACCTCTGACCACCACATGGCCACAGTTGGAAGAAAATACTTTTTATGTTACACAACTTGCAAGTAAAGGGACAGCATCTGGGTCCAATGATGTCATTATCCCACTGTGCTCCGTCCTTATCAGACCAATCATAGAGTACAGTGCTCCCTTTGGTATGTACCTGACCAGACATGTGCAGCAACTAGAGTGACCTCAGAGGGTCATTAAAAAATGAATACAAGGCATAACAAACCAGCTTATGCAGAGTAGCTTAAAGCTCCTTCCATCTACTCAGTCTCCTATAAATTGTTGAAGGATGATCTATATCTGGCTTATAAGGCATCCATAGATCCCACACTTATGAAAATCATAACATATTTGTAAGTCAAAGAGTACCAGAAATATAAGGTCAAGAGACCTGAATTTTATCTGTGACTTAGAACATGCTGGAGAGATAGCCATGTGTCCCAGAGACTGCCCCTCCTATGGAACAGGCTTCCCATCCATGTGAAGCTGAATTTATCTATTACCCAGTTTAGGAGCAACCTAGACCAGTGGATGGGGAGTAGGAAATTTACAATGGGCCTGGCACCCACGTACCTTGCAGACAGAGGTAGCTTATAAATTCCTGGCCCTCAGAGTCCTATTTGGATACAGGACATCATAATTATTTCAGGAAAACTTGGCTAGGCTTAAAAAGGCCCCCAGGTCATTAGCCTAGTAACAGTCTATGAATCTATAATCTATAAAAAGGCAAAGCCTGATCAAGGTCAAATAGGGCCTTAGGCAGGAAATGGACCTGTGCCCCATCAAACATACCAATACCCCATTAATTGGCTGTCTCTTCCCAATTACCATAAAACACTGTTCACTTCTATAATGTGCATACTGTTGCCATTTACATTTATATTGATCACAGGAATTTGGATTTCATTTAAAACTTTTATTTCAAACACTGCAGCAAAAACACTGGCAGCCATTTGCTAAATAAAACAAAATATTCTCACATTGATAACATCTTTAACATTTGTAACAGTAAACGTATCTTCCCTTGGCATTCAAATGTACTGAAAATGCATCAGGTGACCCATTAAACTACAAGAGATGTGCTAGGATTCACAGACAAATGCCATATAATGAAACATTAATTATTGGCTTTGTGAAAGGTAGATGAATTCAAATTACAAATGTGTAACACATTAACTAACAACCCTGGACAGCCCATTGGATAGAAGAGTTTCTCTTCAGGAGCAGCCCAGCAGCACTGTCTGATGAAAGAATTTGCCTCACACCAGAAGACAAATGAAGGCTGAGGGAATCAATCCCTGCACTATAGGAAGCAGTTCATTAACAGACCATTGCTTTATTCATCTGTTCAGATAAACTACTGTAATCCAACCACAGTGCATTTCACATATGTATGCCTACAAAATTGCTTGTGATTATATGGATGAACAAATGCATAAGAAATTACCTAGAAGTGCATTTCCTCTCCCTTCTGTGAGAACCACCCATTACACCCCCATGCCATCCCAACCTCTTAGCTCAAGAGTCTAAGACAAACACCCAACATCAGCAACAGTGGAGCAGAATAGGATTTCATTAGTAGAAAAGTTCCAAAGTTATGTCAATCTGCTGTGTGCATCCATTGAAGAAAATATTACTAGGAGACCCTAACTTAGATGAATTTTGTGTGTCAGATTCTTTATTACTATGCACAACAGCCAAATTCTATTTACTTATTTCTAGTTAACTGTTAATGTAATAAACCTTAAAAATTAACCTACAATTGAGCAAAAACTGAGACATCTGGGAGACCTCAGATATCTGTGTCTTAGTTCTAACAAGTCTACTGGAGGGTAACCACTTTTATAGCCTTAGGTCTGGACTCCAAGTTCTAAGACACATTTAGTATAAGTGGTAATTAAAATAAATAAAATAGCATCTCCTATGTCCAATAAGATTCAATCATGATGCAGGCAGGAGTACAGAGTATCAAGGTATATGCAGTTATGTCTCCTTGCCTTTTTAAATCCACTAGGTTTAACAGCTGATATAGTCCTTGAAGGGTAAAAAGTGCTGCAAACTCATTAAGAATCAGCCTTGTTCCATGGAGGAAAACAGTGAATCAGGGAATATTTGGTTTTTCCCCTCCTTACCTGTTTTAGTCCATTAGATTTTAAGTGATGAAGTATTTTTACAATGAAATAATTATGCAAATAATTATGTCTTCAAATAAATAAATCAAACAATTTAAACCTACAGAAGGAGCTGTATGAATGTTTTTTATTTTTTGTTACTTTTTTACTTTAGTAATAGTGGTCAATAATACCTTAGTATTAAAGGTGAAGCTAGAAGTATAGCTTACAGATCAGTTGGATTACAGTCACTTACCACTGTTGGTGCCACCAAAGATAATAAAACCTTAAAGGCTGACCCTTCACTGCTTTTTATTGATTTCAACTTCCAGTGCAGTCCATGGTGGGGTACAGATTGGCACAACCTCTGTAAACTTCAGGTGTGTTTTATACAGGAGAAAAGCATACTGGATGGCAGTCAGTTCCTTCATCTTGCCTGTTTTAGTCTAATGAGTGCAATAACTGCTGTAGTCCCAAAGTAACAAAAATTCATTTAGCTTCAGTAATGTTCACGGTAGCAGAACAGACTATTAGTGGACATCCAGTTTGTTTTCCTTGATTGTTTTAGTCCACTAGATGAAATAGCTGGTACACTCCCTAGATGGAACAGAATGGCGCAGACTCAGTAAGCTTCAGTTGTGCTCCAAACAGATGAAATTCTAAAGGCAATTGGTTCCTTCTCCTTACCTGTTTTAATATACTAGGTATAATACCCAATGCCATCCTTGTCATCAAAGACAGTATAACCAAGTTCATATAGTACAAAATGAAAAATTTCAGAAAGCATTTTGTTTATACACTGATAAAATGCAGAGAACACAACAAAATACATAATTATTTGCAGTATTTCTAGTGGTAGACAAAATCAGACACATCCATATACACTACATGAAAGCCACACAACTCATAAAATTAACCATGACCTTAAACCTATATGTATCTGTCACCAAAATATCTCTACATAAATGGGTACATTGATGATATTAGAAAACATGGTAATAGGTATCATTGCATTTTAGCTCTCACAATTGGTGTACAGTGCCATCAGAGCTGGATCCAGCACTAGCTGACCTAGACATTGTCCCAGGGCCCACTGGTTTTGGGGCCCACTAGCTGGGGAGGGGGGCCCACTGACTGTGGGCTGCCACAAAAACTTATATTTTTTTCTTTTTAAGGACACATGCAGAGTAAGTCCTTAGTGGTGTCTGTACATGCGTCTTAGTATGATGTACACACATTTCAACTGAAATGGAATGTGCAACTTTAAGAAATGAGCTATTATGTCAGATGAGCTTTGAAATGCCCCAGTTAGGGATAGCAGATTGGTTAACTGATTCAGATGAAAACCCTGTACCTTCACTACAAAACCCTAGAGCCTGAATCCTCTACACCAACTGCCAAACTGTTATTTCAATGCATTTTCTAACAATGTTAAGGTATTGCACATTTTCAAGGACTGTTGAACTTCTGTGCATTTTTAAACAATGGTGAACTTCTGTGCATTTTCAGACTGTTGCACATCCATGCATTCTCAAACAATGCTGAGCTTCTGTGCATTTTCAAGGAATGTTAACTTTCTGTGCATTTTCAGGGAATGTTGACTTTCTGTGCATTTTCAAGGAATGTTGCATTTCAGGTGTTTGCACTATAAAATTTGAAATAAAAGTTTTAAATATCACTAATTGTAGAAGTAAAGAAGAAAATAGTATGCACAGGGAAAGGTTTGTGGTTATGGTAACTGGAGAGAAATAGCTAAGTACTGGGACACTGGAATGGCTAGGGGGTGCTGCTGAGGGGTGGAGATGCTGTGGGGAGGCTGATCCATTACCTTGCCTAGGACCCCACTTGACCATGATCCATCTCTGTGTAGCATTACTATGTTCCTTCATCTTTGTGCACCCCACCCCCCCAACTACATTGCCCAGGTTGTCTTCTTTATCTGGCATGAATCATTCATTTGGGTTGAACTGCTCAAACAGGACCAAACTGTGCCAGACAGCTTCAGATAACATTGGGATCGACCATGCATAGATTATGCAGGTAAGTGTCTTATACGTTCATAGGCAAGCACTAGGTTAGCTGCCCTTGTGGGCTAATTTAAGCCTAGCCATTTCACTTTTTGTGCTCAAAATAACCTGTCCCATATGGTTATAGATTGGACTTACCCATCCCAATGTCAATAATTATATATTACCTCTAATGAAAATAACTGGGATCATATCATAGATAATTTCTGGGGACTCCATGCCTGGGATAAAACATCTGGGAGCAGCCACTGTCCATTAGCAGTACAGTGTGTAATCCTGGACCTGGGTTAATTTTTTTTAGAATACAATAGAACTGCATTGTCTTTGCATGGTAGTTCTGGCATTACTCGGGGAAGTAGTGACAGTCTGAGATCTGTGGAGGGCTTTCTCATTATGAATTCAATATTCTGACAGCTTCTTGTGCCCAGGACAGTGACGATATCTCCACAGAGTACTTCTGTAATGCTTCCCAGAGTTTTCTGGAATATGGCCTATTCCCACCAAGGGGAAAGTCAACTACAAATCCTTTTAACTGCATAATTAAACCAAGTAATAAGATATGGGCTATAGCATCTTAACTAAAGGAGAAGCAATGTTCATAGACATTTTAAAACTGTAAATATAAAACATAATTAGAAAAGCAGGAAGACTATCCCTGGGATTCATGAAGCTTGCGCTAGGTGCAGGTGTAGTATCGGTGTTCTAACACCAAATATGTCAGCCGAGCGATTCCGGTACGAGCTGTTTCCATGTACACTACCTGCATATGCTATGCCCGCACATCTCCCGGGCCCTGTATGCAGCAGTGTAACATGCAAATGAAGGTATGCAGCGATCCAGGAAATGGTGCAGGCATAGTGTAAGCATGCAGAAATGTAAACCGTAGAAAACAGTTTGCATTTTTGCAAACATAAAATCAGAGCCATGACAGCTGACCAAACACATGTATTATATTTTTAATATATGCCAATGGCTAAATATATAGCCATTGGCATAAAAAAAATGTACAAAATATAAAATTAACATTTAATATATATAGTCGCACTATCACAACGTGGAAGCGCAGGGCAGCGTTAAGCAAAGGGGATAAAAAGGAATATATAAAAATATAGAATAAAACCGCAATGAAACACATATCACGATTTCCCCATAATAGTCAATGGCAGGAATGTTACACCATAGTATGGTGCAAGGGTTGCTAAGGGGCAGTGACAGTGTTATGCAGAGTAGTTAGGAATTAGTAGGCAATGCCATGCAAATGAGAGGAGTAATAGTGAATCCCAGATTCCCCGCTGGTGTAAGGATGCACCTCACAGCGTAACATTATAACACCGAGGTGTGCCCCTGAGATAAGGAAGACATCAAGAGAGGGGTGTGTCGCCATTGCTGTAAGCACATTGGAGCATTGCTAAACCAGTTTGCCCCTAGCTAGGCAAAGCTGCAGGATAGTGGTGTGTTGAATTGGCCATAGTTATGCTTAGCTGAGAGTACACAAGGTAACCGAGTATGCATGTGAACGGAGATGAAAACGTGCGTAAACCCGGTAAATGAGTTTGTGTGGTGCACACAGCAGCTGAAACAGGAAGGATATAGGAAAGAAATAAGGAAATGCTGCAGCAGTGAAACTTGAGTACAAATGACTAATTAACACCTAGGTGCCTACAGTGGGCCATTGACAACAGCTAACAAGGCTGCAAGCAACTGCCTGCAGAGCAGGAAAGGGGAGGGGCTGTACTGCAAAGAAAACAGTAAAGTGTCAAAGCAGAACAAAGCTGATTTGCATTATATCAGCTACAAGGCACATTTTGACATGACTGGGTAGGGAAAGTACAAAACAAGAAAGATGGCAGGTAGATGCATGCCTGATAATGGGAGGGGATCCAGGTTTAAAAGTGAATTAAAGGGCAACAGATTAATCAAGGCAGGCAAGTAGATCTCCCCAGTAAAGGCCCCACACGTGCAGTACTCATTGCAAAGCCCATAATTAAGACACGCTGCAGTTGGAATAGCTCATACACACCCACTGACAGCAGCATCCATAGTACAATAGTATAAAGTGTGAAAGCACCTCACACACATTTGTGTATTCCCATACACTCTGCACCAGTAATGTATACAGACAGGGAATTGTTAGTATGTACATGTTAGGGGCTGCCATAGCTTTGATCCACCAGCATGTGTTGGAGACTGAAGGTGGTGTGGAGGATGATGTACACGACCACCTCAGGCACCAGAGAAGGAGGAGATACAGGGTAACCTACCAAGGGGCTACATGATCTGGAGATAGTAGAGCATTACAGGGTGGACAGGAATATACTACAGCAACTTGTGGAGCTGTGCTGGCCATGCCTCAGAGCCAGAACAAACAGAGGGGAACCCATCCCAGTGGATACGAAGGTATGTGTAAGCCTGAAAATACTAGCTACAGGTACATTTCAAAGACCAACTTGGGATATCATGGGGATCTCACAGGCATCAGTATCCAAGGTACTACACCAGTTCCTGGATGCCATGTTATCACATGCCAATGAGCACATATACTTCCCCCGAACGCAGGAGGAGTTGGCCAGTAATATGCATCTCTTCCACCGTGTGGCAGAATACCCGGAGGTACTAGGTGCAATAGACTGCACGCACATACACATCAAGTCACCACCCGGTGAGCAGGGTAGGCGCTACATAAACCACAAGGGATACCCCTCCATCAACTGCCAGGTCATGTGCAATGCCCAGGGCATTATCATGGATGTGTGTGCTGGCAGCCCTGGAAGCTATCACGACTCCCACATCTGGCATGCCTCACAGCTGTATCATTTATTTGAGAGGGGGGACATCCCAAATGGCCACCTGGTGGGGGATGCTGGCTATGCACAGGAACCATGGATGATGACTCCCATCAGAAATGCACACACACCCATGCAGGAACGCCATAATGAGGCACACGCATAAACCAGAATCATCATAGAGCGTGTGTTAAGGATGCTGAAATCATGGTTCCATTGCTTGGACATATCTGGCGGAGCCTTGCAGTACTCTCCAGGCACATGTGCCCACATTTTCATAGTGTGTGTCATGCTACACAATATGCTCCTGCAGAAACAGCTGCAGCAGGGACAGAATGGTGAAGGCCCTCACAGCCCACCACCATTGCCAAGGGCCCCACAGGCACAGAGGTACTCAGACCACAAACACCCTGAGCCAGCCCCAGTAGGCAGATGGAGGTGTGCCCAGTATGCCCATGCCTTGGCAAAGAGGGAATGTATAGCACACACACTGACAGTGTAGGCACCTAGGGACTGACACCTTTCTCCACCTGCACACACAGTAAAAATGGATGGCACACACACAAGACTACCTGTAAATAGTCATGTATAGGCAGTCTACTGTGTGCATCCAACATAGGCAGCCCTCAACTATTGCACACACAACTGCCATTGGCACAAGGTAAGTCAACACGTGAACAGTAAATTAAGCTATCAGAATATGCAGATACTGTATGTATAGATTCATACGTAGGTACTTGGCCAGCTGCCAGAGGCCATTCATTATCCCAGCCAAAATGTGTCAGTGTTTTCCACCCCATTGACTCATTAACTGTCCCTCTGTGGAGCAGAGGCAATGGTGGGATCCCTGGGGTGCATCTACTGTTCTCCATCCACTCTTCAAGGTTTCTCTTGCAGAGTGATAGTGAGGGGCTCTATATAATGTAGTTAGGGATGTTGTTCCAAAGTATGGGGAGTATCTGTGACAGAAATCTGTCCCTCCAACATCTTCCAGTTATTGTTGTGGCAAGGTTCAGCTCACTACAGTGTGTGGCTCACTGTGACATGGATTCCCATAGGTGGAGCATATCCATTAAGCCTGTGTTCGACATGACTGTGTTGGCCAGTGGAGATCATCTCTGGGTAAATGAAATGCCACTGAGTAAAGCAGGAGTTTATTCAGTCTGGCTGCATAGGCCATATGTTGGAGGCCAGTATTCCCCTTGGCGAGGTACATTCGTGGACCTCCCAGCTGTTGGAAGTGTCTTCTGAGGTACATCCCAAATGAGATATTATACCCTATTATGGGACTGATGAGTGATGAGTAAAGGGACACTATAACCCCAGTATGTCTAGAATGGAATCCTTTAGTAATCATATGGCCTACATAGTAGGATGTCCTAACTACTGTGGAGATATTATTGTCAAAGGGGAGATCACTATCTACCTTAGTCCCCAGATACCCCATTACCTCGTCCATATTAAAGTGGCTGCCACTTATGTATTAATATGTGGGTACTTAATATTCCACAATGGGATGACCATGCAGTTAGTGGCACTTGGCTGGAGGCCATGACATTGACACCCCTTGACATTCTCTGTGAGGCCACTTGGGGGATGTCTGTGTCAGCTGGACTATCAATCATGGCTCCCAGTTCGCAGTCATTGCCAAAAATGGTCTGCCGTAATCCACCTGTGTTTGCCTGTACCTCTGAGAAGTATATGCCAAACAGTAGGGCTTCCAGGACTGAGTCCTGTGAGACACCGGTCGTGGCTGGTCAAGAGTTAGACCTGGAGACCGCTAGTCATACCATGTGGGTTCTGCGTGTAAGCCCATTGGCAACCCAACCTGTGATGTATGGGTGTATGTACAGGTTGGTGTGTTTATCAATAATACCTGAGTGGGTCATGGTGTCAAAAGCCTTGGTGAGGTCCAGGTAGTATGTGTGAACCACCTTCCCCATCATCTAACGTCTTGGTGACTGTATGTAAGATGTCAAACAGGTTCAGTAGGCATGAACTGCACTCAACCAAGCTGACCTGGGTTGGGTCATGTGTTCGGAGGTTACCAATGTCTTTGTTAATGAGTGCCATGAGGATGCAATCCATACCATTGCAGACCAGGCTAGTTAGGCTTATAGGGTGGTAGTTACCATGGTCAGTTGTGATTCCACCTTGATGGAGTGGAATAACTGTTGCCATGTGCCATTGTATGGGCATGTAGCATGTGGAGAGCTGAGGTTGGAAAGCTTAATTAGGTGGGGAGGTCAGGTTGTCTTGTACAGTTTGCAAGATGCAGTCTGGAACAACATCTGCCTCCACTGATGCTGTGTTCTGCTGTTAGAGAGGGCCATTTCCACCTGTGTGTCTCTGATGTGTGGGATACTGTCCCTTTCGGGTAGTGTTGTGGGCTCTTTAGTGGGTGAAGTATGCACTCAGTGTAACTGCAAGGATGTTGGTGATATCAGTAGGGTCAACATATTTTGTGCTATATTTCACCGGCACAGTGCAAATCTGTGTGTCACCACTTAGATCCTTGACATAGCCAAAGAAGGCTTTGTGGTTATCATTCGAATCCTTGCGTATTCTCCTGCTGATGTTAGCCTTGGATGATGTCATGAGGGACCTATGTATCATACTAATAGTGGTCACGGATGTCTGCCCTTTGTGGGATTCGCTGTTTGTCTGGAACACTGTCCTACTTCTGTAGCATAGCCTATTTATTGCAGAGGTCCATCAGACTGGTGTCCTTGTCTAGGAGGAGTGAGTCTTGGTTTACCAGTGATGGCACGATTCATGCATCTATGTTGGTGCTTATAGACTGCATTTGTAAATCTGTCTGTATCTTGAGCAGTGTTTCCCCTTAGCATGGGGGCTGTAACCCCCCCCCCCACCCCTGTCACTAGTAGTGTAAATTTAGCTGTAGGAAAGGAATACACTGTGGTATCCATGGGTGGGGGAGATGCTTGGGTGTGGAAACAGTGAATAGTTCATGGTCAGATCTAACCAGTAACCGGTTAACCTCTGCTGTGGTGCACCTGTTGCCCATGTTGGTGATGACCACTTCTAGTATGTTTCCACTCCTCGTTAGGGAGGTTACCACCTGATACAGGGCATATGAGGTGATAAATTCCAGGAAGCGCTGGGCCTGGAAGTGAGTACTGGAGTAAGTTTCCCAGTTAATGGTATGGTAGTTGACATTGACCAATGCCAGGGTGTGCGTTAGGACTGTCATGTTCTCCGCTGTCTCCAGGTAGGTGGAGTGGTGATCCGTAGCAGGCCACAGTTTACATTGCAGTTGTGGCTGATGTTAGCTGTACATGGATGATCATAGAGGTATCATGCTGCCCCACTAACCTGGAGGTGTAGGTATCCCTGATGAATATGAATATACCCCCTCCATGTCTGTGTCAGTCCATGTTCTGTGGCAAAATGTGTGGTATGGGTTGTAGTCTGGTAGTGCTTGTGTGCTCTCAGGAACCTTAAGACAGATCTCAGTTACTGCACAGATGTTGATGTTGTCCATCCTGAGGAGTGCTGTGAGTGCATGCATGTTGTGATCACAACCCCTGGTGTTGAGTAGCATAACCCTCATTGATTCAGCTATTGTGCTGTTTACGGAGCTGGTATTCACCTTTGAGACTCTCCTAAATAAGGCACCATGGGGGTGCCAAAAGTCTTGGCCAGTATTCCAAAGCCTAAGGCTGACACATAGGCCGGTATAGTATTGTTGCAAGCATGTTCCCCACCTGTGCTTGTTTTTCATCTCTCCTATAGGTAACCTACTGGTAAGCAATAGAAAGCCTTAAACTTATACAAGTCTTCTAGCTTCCAAGATAGGCTTTTGGAGTGACTAAGTATCAGTGTTCTGTATGTTCTTGCTGTACTTAACTGTTTCCTGACTACATGGTGATTTCTCACTGTATATTGTGATCTGAAGGTCTGTTTATTCACATATTATGGCTGTGATGGCCTGCACTTTAGAGGTTCACAGATAGCTACCTATCTGCCCAAGGGTAATTAGAAGCATAGCTACAGTGTGTTGGCTTTCTCCGCACCATTGATGAAGTAACTGTGCCTCTGTCAAGCATAGCCAATGAAGCAATTCCAGGCAGAGTTGCTGGAAGCTGTTGAAGACTGGGGTTGTGGAGGGTGATAGGGGCACTTAGTGATCTAAAGAGGGCATGTTAATGTGACAATTCAACACCATTCAATTTCCCCAACAGGTCTCGCAGCTATCAAACTGGACAGGCTCCCCCACCCCCTGGTTGTATGGTTCTGGGACACATGATCCCAGGGGTGTATATTCTGTTACCCATTCACACAACAAGGGTTCCTTTGAAGTGTGTCACTGAGGGGCTATGCCTAATGTAGTTAGGAATGCAATGTATTGTCTCACAGTACATTTGTTATATGTTATTATTTCAAGAGTAAGTGAAGCTCAGTGAGTTTGGGGGCCTCCGCCCTTCGCTTAGCCTAGCTTACAAATAGAAATCATCTAAATAGGAAATAGGCAGAAGCAACGTTAATGTCAACAGTGTAATGGATACAGCATCTGCATAGTATCTGTGCATTCGATGTCCCAATCCCGATGAAGGCAGGGATGTTTATCATGCTCAAATGTATACCTTAACCACAACTTGCATATATAGGTAGTAATCATCTGTATAATAAACATTTGAAACACCTATATACACTCATGTGTGCTGGAGAGTACAGTCAATAGATAATGTAATGTTATGCCAGCACATAGTGAGATGTTAATTCACTGACATGTATATATCCTGAGTAGATAGCGGATGTGGCCATGTTTGCGCGCACAGGTTATACGTTCATAGGTTGATACTAGGCTATTGGCCCTACGGCCTATACAAGCCTAGCAATAACAATTCCCTGGCTATTTCTTCCCACACTATTTAATTCCCTGGACCCCTGTCTAGCAGGGCGACTGGAGTGATCCCTGGGGTGAATTTCCTTCCCCCATCCAGTCATCAAGGTTCCTTTTGAAGAGGGCCAAAGAGGTGCTCTGCTTGACATGTATGGCCACATGCAGCT
>NC_056735.1:1512421338-1512423838 GCF_019279795.1 Protopterus annectens | reverse complement strand
AAACTAAATATGTCTGGTAAGCACACTGAAAACCCCCTAACATAATATGCATAGCTATGCAGCCTTGAGTTGGTCAAACAACCTGGCCAGACTGAAACATATGCAGAAGTATTAGATACAGACAAATCCTGCACAAGTAGCAATGTTCAGAAATATAACAGCAGTACTCACACTTAGATAAAATCCTCTAGGCATTACACACAATATATTGCTGTTTATCTCCATACATCTGTTGCAATAGATTCCAAACAACACTTTTATGCTGTCTTCCTCACAAGTAAGGCAAAGGGACAACGCCCAAGTGGAGTACTCAATTATACTCCACTGTTGCCATGGTATTGACTAAGGCAGTAGCAGCGCAGCTGATGTGCATGTAATTAGCTACTTAGGAACACCAATTGGTCATCGGGATAGCACATGTTACTGATCTGTAACTATAAAAGGTTGCCTTGTCACACATTCAAACCACCTGTATTTACCTGTAGGACAGTGCAAAACAGTGAAATATGAACCAAAAACAAGTATTATACTAGTCAATAACACCTCCAGTTACTAAGAAGGTATGTATAACATGTAGTATGTCTGTGTATGTAGTACCTATTCTGTAAGAATTACAGTGTAATCAATGCATATAGTGAAAATAGCTATCTTGTAGCGATGTATTGTTAAGCAGTAGTAATGCTTGTAGTATTCTATGTGTGTACTGCTGTAGGTCACAAGGCAAACTCAGCATACACCACAAGGGATGATATGGGCTTGGAACTCACCAATTCGCTTCCAGCCACTGTCAGTGTCAGGACTGGTCCAACAAGTATGTGCTATAACAAGGGATAGTATATGCCGATATATTATAACAGTCGATATATGTATGGGTGTATAAGTAAGATGAACATGTTAAAGGTGGGCTTACCGTGCAAATATGGTGTACATTGTGGGATATTGTGCCAATAATTGTGTAATGTACAGTATTTTAGGCAGATCTGTATTCCATTCTATATAGCAGTTCTGTTATGTTATGCAAACAGTAGTTATGTCTATTGGCAATTACAATACTCAATAACAGGATACATATCATTTGTATTCATCTGACAGTTTAGCAGCATGATAGCAAAGATATTTGGAAGAGCTAGGTAACTATCCATGCACATCACACATGTAATATCCACCTCTCTAGTATCGTCTGCAAGCAATAACAGCTGTGCATTTGTACATGTTATGCAAATGTGTAGTGACCCTCATCACAGGGCTGGACCTCTCTAGTATCATTTGCATGCAATAACAGCTGTGCATGTGTACATGTTATGCAAATGTGTAGTGACCCTTGTCACAGGGCTGGACCTCTCTAATATCATTTGCAAGCAATAACAGCTGTGCATGTGTACATGTTATGCAAATGTGTACTGACCCTTGTTACAGGGCTGGAGCTCTCTAGTATCATTTGCAAGCAATAATAGCTGTGCATGTGTACATGTTATGCAAATGTGTAGTGACCCCTGTTACAGGGCTGGTTCTCTCTAGTATTGTTTGCAAACAATAACAGCTGTGCATGTGTACATGTTATGCAAATGTGTAGTGACCCAGGTCACAGGGCTAGACCTCTCTAGTATCGTTTGCAAGCAATAACAGCTGTGGATGTGTACATGTTATGCAAATGTGTAGTGACCCTTTTTACAGGGCTGGTCCACTCTAGTATCATTTGCAAGCAATAACAGCTGTGCATGTGTACATGTTATGCAAATGTGTAGTGACCCTTGTTACAGGGCTGGTCCTCCCTAGTATTGCTTGCAAGCAATAACAGCTGTGTATGTGTACATGTTATGCAAATGTGTAGTGACCCTTGTTACAGGGCTGGTCCTCTCTAGTATCGTTTGTAAGCAATAACAGTTATGCGTGTGTACATGTTATGCAAATGTGTAGTGACCCTTGTTACAGGGCTGGTCCTCTCTAGTATCGTTTGTAAGCAAAAACAGCTATGCATGTGTACATGTTATGCAAATGTGTAGTGACCCTTGTCACAGGGCTGGACCTCTCTAGTATCATTTGCAAGCAATAAAAGCTGTGCATGTGTACATGTTATGCAAATGTGTATTGGCCCTTGTTACAGGACTGGTCCTCTCTAGTATTGTTTGCAAGCAATAACAGCTGAGCATGTGTACATGTTATGCAAATGTGTAGTGACCCTTGTCACAGGGCTGGACCTCTCTAGTATCGTTTGCAAGCAGTAACAGCTATGCATGTGTACACATGCACCAACTGATATTGCCAACATCCTGGCAGATTGGTTCAGTGCTAACTTTACCCCCCTCTCACCCCCTAAAGGGCCTATATCTATACAGGAAGAATGCAGAGTCCCTGTAATCACAACTACACAGGTAAAAGCTGCACTCTCTAAAGCCAAACACACAGCATACATGGGACCTGACAACATCCCAGGCTGCATTTTACATGAACTTCAGAAGGAACTGGCTCCCCACTTAAGCACCATGTTCAAAATATGCCC
>NC_056735.1:1511291820-1511301820 GCF_019279795.1 Protopterus annectens | reverse complement strand
ATTTTCAACATGACCTCTTAGGGTTTGTGTAATTTTGGGATGGTTGTATTTCACTATTTGTCTTTTTACCTCACTGTACCATTATACTGACTAATTTTTTGTTACCTGCTTTGTTTTTCTCATTAATGCTCATAGCAGTGGGAATTAAGAATCTCATTGTTCTCATGTCTCTGTATAGAACTGCATGCTATTAGTTGTCACCACAGCTCTCTAACTATAACTTTGTGTCTTATTGGGACAGAGTTGTATTTCAGGTGCTAGCTCAGAATGTTATATGTTAGCAGTCTTATAAGGTGTATGCATTCAAGGTGCTCTTTATCACTGTAATAATCTGTGTCGACAAACTTGACATTATTGCTGCCTAATCACTTAATTGTACTTTTTTTTCTCTCTCTAACTCCTTCCTAGTTTATCTACCTTCTCTCCTGCATTAAGAATTGGGAACCTATCTACCTGGTGTTTAAGGACCCCTTCCATTAAATTTTCAGTCACTCCAGCATCAACCCAAAGAAACCTGCTACCCTAGCACATTTTTCCAGGTTCCAAAGTGAATAAGAAAGTATGTTCTTCCCTAGACCTAAATGATAAGCTGAACCTTTTTGTTATTATCTAGTGTTGTATATATTTTTTAGTGACCGAGCCTGGAATCCAGCAGTCATACCTCTCCCTACCCCTTAAATACTGACCTTCTCCTCACTGACTACTATCTGAGCCATCTCTGTCTGCTGTCTCTGCCACAGCTACCTATTGCTGTACCCTACTCTTTGTCCACTTGGTGGCAGTCTAACCTTAGGCTTGTGCTGCATCCTTTATCCCACTTTTCCCATACTTCATCTCTGACTACTTTCCAATCTTCCTGCTGTACTACACTGTTCTTCAGGGCTTTTTCCCCCCCCTTTTCCCTTTTTTTCCCTTTTCCCCAAAAATTAAAAATCACTTACACCTGAAACAAAAGTGCCTCAGGGAAAAATTTTCGTCCTTTAGAACCCCTTCCCTAAATTTTTTCTTAACAAACCCCAACCCTTCCTTTTTATCTTTCACCAAATATCTTTTAAAACCACACTTTTATACTCTTCCACAACCCCTAAAACTACTCATTAAACCTTATTAAAACCTCCTCATTGAAAATTTTTAACCCACTTATTCCTTTTTTTCAAACCAAAAAAAATTTTTTTTTACTTTTAACCTACTATCTGTCCCTAGCTTACCATAATACACTTCATCCCTCCCAAACAGCAACACAAATCTTACATTCCCAAGTTTAAAATAAAACCACCCCCACCATTTTCCGTTTCCGGGTTTCCAAATTCTTAACACAATGAATCACAAAATATTTTTTTTAAAATCCCGGGTTTACATATTCAAAAAATCCCCTTATGGTAAAACTCCAAAACCCTAAAAACCCCAAAAAACCCCGACTCAATTCCCACCCAAAATTTGTTTGCAATTAAAATACAACTTAAAAATAAATTGCCCTTTTGTAAACACTTTGATATTTTTTTTTTGAACTTCTCAAACCAGTAAAAAGGGCAATGAAATTTTTCCCCTAAAATTTCTTAAATTCCCCCGGGGGGGTACAAATTTTAAAAAATTAATTACTGTACTTTTGAAAAACCCCTTTTAAAACTGAAACCCATTTAATTAATCTTAAAATTTGTCAAATCTTACCATCCAGGCATCTTAACATCCAAAAATATCCTTTTGGGCCCCCTTTCCCAAAAAATATTTTTTCTTAATATAGAAAACTTATTCACCCAAATGCCCCAACAACCAGGGTTCTCCAAAAATTTTCCCGCCCCGAACCTAAAACCCTAAAAAATCTCTTAGACGATCTTTTAAAAACCCAATTTTAAAACGGTACCCAAATTTTTAACTTTTAATTCAGCAAAATTTATTACCCGTTTTTTTGAAAAAAAGTTTAATAAAAACCCCCTTAACCTTTATTCATTAAAACAATCCCCTTTTAAAAATAATTTTTTTAAAAACTTTTTTAAAAACAAACCATTTCTGGTTAAGAATAAATAAACTCTAGGTCATAAAACACACAAAAAAAATTTTAAATAAAATTGGCTAAAAGGGAAAAATTTAAAACCCTAATCTCAAAAAAAAAAACTAAAAAAGTAAAATAAAATTTTTATAAAAACTTTCTTTAAAACCCGGAAAAAATCCAAAAAAAAAAAAACTTTCTTTATAAAATGACCTTCCCCGGTATTCCAAACACCAACCCCCCACTCCAAAGTCCCCCCAATTCATCTTTAATATTTTTTCTGAAACTTTTAAACTCTGAAACTCCTTACCACTTTAGTAACCCCACCCCATACCTGAATACCCCCCCCCTTTTAAAATTATAATTTTACCCCACAAAATTAAAAATGTACCCTTCAATTCCCCAAGCTGAATCCGCAAATGCGAAAATCCCCTTCCCTTTCCTCAAATTTTAAACCCTTTAACACCCTTCCTCTCCGGAAAAATTAAATTTTCCCCCGGGGGAATCAACCCAAAATTAAACTTTTTCCCAAATTTTCTCTCCCACAAAAATAAAATGATCCCCCAAATCTTTAACCCTTTAAAATGACCTAAGCTGCTGGGATTTTTACCCCCCATATACCCCCCCTCTTATCCTTTCTGTTTTAAAAACATCAATAAAACTCTTTCCCCTGCACTTTTATTACCCCTAAAACCCTTTTTTGGTTTTCATCGAACTTTTAAACATACTCAAAACTTTTTAACCAAGGAAAAATGTTCAAATTTCTTAAAAAAAGCAAATGTTTACTCCCACCCCCCTTTCCCCTTTCCTCAAGGCTCTACCTGGGACGTCTTTTTTTCCTTTTTTTTTTCACAAATTAAAAATTTTAAAACCCCCTAATTGCAATAACTCCCCCTATTTCCCGTACCATCGAAACCCTCCCAAAAAAACTTTTTAACCAGAGAAAATTTCCTTTAAAGGTTCTCCTCCTAAAAGCCCAAAAATTTTATTTTTCTCCCAAACAAAAACCCCCCCAATGACCTCACATTAATTCAATGGTCCATCAACTCAAACCCCCAAATCTTAGGGGAATTTTCCAAACCCAATTTTCTCCCCCATTAACCAATTTTTAAAAAATTTAAAAAAAATCCCTTTTAGGTAAACCTTTCCTTCCCCAACTAAACTCCTTTTTATACCCATTATTTTCCCCAGCCTTCTTTAAATTTTTAAAAAAACCTAAAAAAGGCCCCCAAACAACATTCCAATTTCCACCCCTTTAAACCCCCAAATTCCCAAAAAAATTAAAACCCAATGGCTTAAAAAAAACTACTTAAAAATTTAAACTTTTTCTCCTAACCCATTTATGTAGCCTCTACTAAAAAATTTCCCCCCCTCCAGTAAAATTTCAAATTCCATTCAAAAATTTAAAAAACAAAATTTTTTTCTTCTGTGGCCCGGAAAAGGCTTCCCCAAAAAAACCTTAATATTAATTTAAAAAAATTAAACTATTTTTTAAAAAATGGTACCCTTTTAATCCCCAACCCCTTTTTTTTCTGTTTTTTTTTAAAAACCCTTTCATTTATTAACCTTTACTTTATTTATTTTCTAATTAAAGAATCATATTTCGGTTTTAAGCTGAACCAATATGTTTTACTTTTTAATATTTAACCCTGTTTTTTTTATATATGGTGTTTTTAAAAAAATTAATTATTATTTAATTGTTTTTGTTTTTTTTGTAAATATTAAATATATTTTTAATATTTTTTTTTTTTTAAAATTATATATCTTTTTTTTAAACTTTTTGAAATATTATTTTTTATTTTTGTTTGTGTAACTGTATTGGTTATAAATAATTATATTATATAAAAATTAAAAAAAAAAAATGTATTTTTATTTATACAATTTTTTTTTTTAAATATAAAAATTAAAATTTTAAAATATTGTGGGGGTTTTTTTTGGGGGGGGTTTTTAAATTAAAATTATTAATAATTTATTATTTATTATTATTTTAAATAAAATTTAAAGGGGGGGTAATATTTTAAAAATTTTAAAATTTTTTGGGTTTTAAGTAAATTTTATAAAAATTATATTTAATATTTATAATTATAAAGTAGTTTTCAATTTCAACTATAGGCATTTTTATCAATTTGAAACTATACACAAGACAACTTAACTTAAAGTTATACTTTTGAAGAAATCTAGTATAGAAAGAAGGCAGATTAACATCAAGAGGCAGTTTATTTATCCCTACAATCCTGGTATTAGCTTTTAAATTTATGTACCTTCCAAAAGAAAAGTGATTGAAACAAGGGTGCATATCAATAAAATTTACATCTGCAGAAGAATTCTGTTTAAAGAACTTTTAACCAACAGTCAATACTGAGTTATGAAACGGACAATTAGTCATATGCAATAGACTACACATGGAATATGCAGAACATACTGCAGGATTCTGACACCTTAGTTGTCTAAATGATTCCAGAGGGCATATACAAAGATTGATTGGCAAATCTATGATTTTTGTGAAGGAATAATCAATCATGACAAACATATTTTCAGTCAGACCCAGTCATGAGTCTGTTGGTATACCCAAGATACATAAGGACATTAGTAACCCTCCTTTAGACAAATTTGCAGCCAGAGGATCAAAACGGAATGGCTATATCATGTATAAAATCCTCTTGACTATATACCACACATATAAAGGACTCTGGCATTGTTTGGACTGTCTAAGGACTTTGCTAAACCACCTTGGGGAACTTTTGGTTTGTCCAGTTGTATAAATTTTATTTTAGTAATACCTCATGATTTAGGTTGAATGGATGTTCTTCCTTCCAATTGCTGCAGTCCTGACTATTGGTAGTCCGCGTCCAGTCGGCCCGAATACCAGAGTTAACTCCGTGTCATGCGCCTTAGACTGCTCAGTACGCAGGGTACTATCGCATGACCGGCGTCATTCCTCAGTCTTTTGCCGCATGGTCCGATGCAGAAGCAATTTTGCAGTGCAGGTTGGCGTTCTGAGATTTTCCGAAACCGGAGTTTCAGACCGATACAGAGTTGGCTAATACGTAGGGAACATTTTGGTTTTTCTTGCCTCAGTATTTACCGGATGTCAGAAAAAGTGAATAACTGTATTTCTTGTGGGAACAGATACCCATAGGGATTATCATACCTTGTGTATACCTTGTTTAGGGCCTGAGCACGCGTTGTTGGTTGCCGCTCTTGTGCTAGATTTAACAAGCACTATTAAGAGGAGGTTAGATGTGCCAGGTTAGTGTTTGGGAAGCTCAATTTAATGCCGCGATCTCGCCCGCTTCATCTGAAGCGCAAGGACAAAACAGTGAAGCCTAGGGTTGAGAACCGCAGTCCCGGACGTCGGTTCTTTAGAAGGCTCAGTGGAGCCAGAGGTTTTGCCAGGAGTCTCTGGAGTCTCAGGCAGAACTTTACTGTTACAGGATGCCTCTCAGGAGGTAGGCCAGGCTGAGGGGCTTCTCAGGTAACTGTTCTTCCCTCTCTTCCCAAGGTAGTTAGGCCTCTCCTTCTGTTGCCAAACTTCTTTAGAGGTAGGCCAAGTTCAGCTTCAGTGGGGCTTCTCTGCTTCGTTCTGTGCCTAAGAAACATATGCTTAAAATGGCAGAAGATTTGATTACTCTGATTAGAGTTCTATGCCCACCTGATAAGAGGCCTAGGGTGGAACAGAGTTTGATAGTTTTGAACAGTGTTCACGGCTTCAGAGTCTTCTGTGGAAGACTTGCAGGAGTATCCTCCTTATTCTGATTCTGATGTGGATGATTCCACTCCTTCAGCTTCTCCTCCTGAGGATTTTCATTTTCAGAGACTCTTCATTCCATGAGGGAGCACTTTAAATGGGAAGGCCAGATTACTCTGACTCAGGAAAAGGCTTAGGGAATTCTTGTTTTACCCCAGCATAGGCCTTAGCTATTCCTCCTGTGTTGAATGTGGTGGAAGATGTTTTGCAGAGGCTTCCTGAACCCTGATTCTTGCCTCCTGCTCCTGTTAAGCCATAGTAAAAGGTGCCCAAGCTCATAAGTATTTGTTTAAGAGTCCAGGGCGGACCCAGAAACTGTTTCTCAGGGGCCTAAAGGTGTTAAAGCTTCTGTGGTTAAAAATCCTGTTCCCTGATAAAGAGGCAAGGGCTTTGGATAGGTGGGGAAAGAAAGTTACTTCTTCCACTCTAGCCATAGGGTGAATTGTCAGTTTCAATGCTAAATATCAGAATTATCTCCTTTCACAATTGAAATCTAAGGTGGATGCTTTCGGAAGGTATTGAGTGTAAAGATTGCTGGATTTGGTTCATGTGTCTGAACAAGTGGGTAAGCATTCTTTGCATGTGGTTTTGATGCTGTACAGGCCTCCTCGAGGGTGGCTGCTACTAGTTCTGTTCTTCGCAGACATGCCTGGTTGAAGGATCAGAATTTAGCTGAGCATGTTAAGACAAGGATTTTGGATGCTCCTTTACAGTCTGATGTGTTGTTTGGACGCCTGTGGAAGCAGTTTTAAAGAAAATGGAGGACAAAGCTAAGTCTATGCAGACTGTTAAAGATTTTTGCAGGTGCAGCCTCCAAGTTTAGTAGAAATTGGCCTGCTAAGGGGTGGACATATCCTGCTTATGATTCCCAGTCTAGGAGGTACGTGGTAGGGGCAGGGCTCAAGGTTCTTTAGGCCTAGAACAGAGTTCACCTGCTCAGACTTCTGGTGAGGGCAGGGGTCAGTCCTTTCGTAAGCAGACCCAATGACCTGCCTTTTCAGCTGCCAGTGGACTCTCGCCTGGCAGCTCCTTTGGGAGGAAGACTGTCTCTTTTCAAAGAAATTAAATCTAAAACCCAAGGGGTTTAATTCTTAAGGGTTTAAAGTTTTTTTTCCCAAAGGGCCCTTTTAAAACAGGGCCAAAAACCCTTTTAAAAAAAAAGGCTAAAGGGAAGCTCATACCCAATAGCCAAAAAAAAAGGGCTGAGAAAGCCAGAAAAATCTTTTTATAAAAAAAAAACACGGAAAAAAAAAAACCCCCTTTGTTAACATTATTTTTTGTTTTTTTTCCTTTTAAACCAAAACCTTTTTCCAGGGAAAAAAAAAAGGGTAAAAATTAAAAAAATCCTTAGAAAAAAATTTTTTTTCCCTTTCCCCTTTTTTGGGTTTTTTCTTAACATCCTTTTCCCAGCCCCCAAAAAAAATCCATTCTACTTGGTGATCTTAATATAGATTGGAACAGCTGTATCTCACCCAAACCTGCAACCCATATCAACCTTTATGGATTCTCCCAAATAATTACCAGTCCAACCAGAATCCATAAACCCAGTAGCAAAGAATGCATCTTAGACTGGATCTTAGTAAACAGCCATACTCTCTCTTATAAAGCAGGTACCCTTCCTAATGATATTAGTGACCACTCCCTTACTTACATAATCAGACAAAAAACCTTTATTCCCAACCAGACTCTCTTTAAAATTGCCCACAACAAAAAAGATTTCAATCCAGCAAGCTTCCAAGCTGAGCTTCAAGCCTGTGACTGGTCACCCTTAAAACAACTCCCTCTTGAGCAAGCAGTAATCTATTTTAACACAACATTTTTACAAATCCTGGAATACCATGTTCCTACTCGCTGTATAAGAACTAGAAGTAAAGCTGCTCCATGGCTCACTAAATACACTAGGCAGAAAATCTTATTGAGAAATAAAATCTGGTCTAAATGGAGAAACTCTAAAAACCCAATAGATCATCAAAAATATAAAGAGCTGAGAAATGCCAGTAAAAGATCAATAATTTTTGATAAAAAAACTTCTACTTTAAACTACAGGAAAAACATCAACAAAAAACACAAACTTTCTGGTTAGGTATAAATAGACTTCTATACCCAGGTCATTCCAAGACACCAACCCCATCAGGTCTCTCCCTTAACAGTCCCAGCCAGATTGCTGATGCTTTCAATACTTTTTTACTGAAACTGTTCAATCTCTAGCAAACTCCTTACCTACTGTTAGCTCAACTCTCCTATCCTCATCACCTAGAATACCCCCACCTTTCATTTAAAACCAGTTCATACATCCCTTATCCACACCTTACTCCACAAACTTAAACCATGTACCCCTTCAGCTGATCTCCTACCAGCTGAATACCTGCAAACTGCAGCAAAAGTACTCGCCTATCCCATTTCCATACTAATTAATAGAACCATTACTGAAGGCACCATTCCATCTCTCTGGAAAATCTCTCACATTATCCCACTTTGCAAGGGTGGTAACTCAACCAAACTCTATAACTTTCGCTCAATAGTCTTACTCTCTCCTTTAGCTAAAATTATGGAAAAATGCATCCACCAGCAACTACTTGATCACCTTCTCAAAAATGACCTACTAGCTGACTGCCAGCATGGTTTTAGGCCCTGCCATAGTACCACCACTGCTCTCTTATCCTTCTCTGATTGCATTAACAAACATCGTAATAACAACATGCTTTCCTCTGCACTTTTTATTGACCTCTCTAAAGCCTTCGATATGGTTAATCATCAGACACTTCTAAACATACTCAAATTACTCTCTCTTGACACACAGGCACTAAAATGATTCAACTCTTACTTAGAAAATAGACATGAAGCTGCCCTTTGGGACAATCACCTATCCACACCTCTTCCTATTACCCCTGGTGTCCCTCAAGGCTCTATCCTGGGACTGCTCTTTTTTTTCCCATTTTTATTAACTATCTAAATATAAATCTTCCTCAAACTACCTGCATACAGTATGCAGATAACTCCACTCTAGTCTGTGCTGCCTCATCTTCATCTGAACTCCAATCCATAACTCAAACTGTATTTAACCTAGTAGAAAACTGGTTCCTTCAATGGTGTCTCCTCCTAAATGCCAAAAAAACAAAATTGTTATTGTTTACTCCAACACTAAAATCCTCCCCAATAGACCTCACAGTTACATCTAACAATGGTACAGTCATAGCACCTGACTCAACCACCAAACTCTTAGGTGTAATAATTGACCACAACCTGAACTTTGACTCCCATATTAACTCAACTATTAAAACTGTAAACAGAAAACTCGGTACCCTTTACAGGATAAACCTTTCCTTACCCCAGAAGCTAGAACTACCATTGCCCATACCCATCTGATCTCTACACTCCTCTATGCCTCCCCCATCTTTACTAATCTCTACAAAAGCAACCTCAACAAATTGGCAACCTCCTATAACAACATTGCCAGATTTGCCACTGGCTCCCCATTTCAAACTCACCATTGCCAAAATCTTAAACAGCTAGGATGGCTAGAACTAAAAAATCAGCTACAATATCAGCAACTTATTATCACCTATAAGACTTTGTATCATCCAGGTAGTACTCCTATTCTATGTAGCCTCATCACCCCCTACAAAAATTTACTACCCTTCGTTCAGCAGATAAATTACTAGTATCCATTCAAAAATCTTACAACAAAGCAGGTGATTCTCTTTTCTCTACTTCTGTAGGGAAAACCTGGAATAGGCTTCCCAGCAAACTAACATCTCTTACATCATTACCACTCTTCAAAAAGCAATTAAACATATTTCTTAAATCTCAATGGCTATGCCCATGTTCTAATCCAGACTAACCCCCCCCCCCTGTTTATCCTTACTGCTTTTTTTCCTTCCTCCTAACACCCTTACATTGTGATAGTAAGCCTCCTTACTTTGATATCTAGCCTCGTCTCTTCAGGTAATTACCACAGAATACATATTTCTGTAGTAATCAACTTGCTGAGACCACATATGTTTCCACTTTGTATATATCCTAACTTCATGTTGTTTCTGTTATATATGAGCATGTACTTTTAAAAAACAACCTTAATTATTAGTTTGAATCTGTTATTTTTCCTAGTCTTCTATATAATTGTCAAACCACTCCTATGTAAATATATTTCTTCTAATACTTTATTGCTGTTTCTTTTTTGTAAAACCTGTACTGATGATCTTTATGTTTAATCTTTATTGACTATGTATATTATTTTTTTTATATCTCTTTTGAATTAATAGTGT
>NC_056735.1:1511286820-1511289320 GCF_019279795.1 Protopterus annectens | reverse complement strand
GAATGCATATGGCAGATTAGATTACAAGCCAGCACATGACCTGGCATTAACGACATCTTATCTTTGGCATATATATTAAAGCATAAAGCTTTATGTATCTGAAAAGTTGTAATTTTGTAACATGGAAACACAAGGGATTCCCTAAAGGAAGGAGTTTTTGAGACACCTACATATTGGTAAAATCCTGTATTGTATGTGTGGTGAATTTTTTGACAAGTGTAATTTTGTTGCACCAGCAAGAGTTAACACTCAGGACAATTGACAGCAATTTCATTGTATGTTGATGCTCATTGGTTACAATGTTGTTTGAATTTCATTCATAAAGGTCTGTTAACATTTTTTAACTGACTCTGAAGATGCCCTAGTTGGGTGAAAGCACTAAGTCAGTTCGAGTGTACTTGTTATTTCACTTTTATTTGTTTTATTAAATCTGTTTGGTGATTTTACCTTTTGCATCACCTGTAGTTTCTTTTTATAAGTCTTTCTTAAATATTGGATGTGTGTGTGTGTGTGTGTGTGTGTATATATATATATATATATATATATATATATATATATATATATATATATATATATATATATACATGTGTATGTGTATATATATATATATATATATATATATATATATGTGTGTGTGTGTGTGTGTGTGTGTGTGTATATGTATATGTGTGTGTGTGTGTATATGTGTGTGTGTGTATATATATATATATATATATATATATATATATATATGTGTGTGTGTGTATATATATATATATATATGTGTGTGTGTGTATATATATATATATATATATATATATATATATGTGTGTGTGTGTGTGTGTGTGTATATATATATATATATATATATATATATATATATATATATGTGTGTGTGTGTGTATAAATATATATATATGTGTGTGTGTGTGTGTGTGTGTGTGTGTGTGTGTGTATATATATATATATATATATATATATATATATATATATATATATAGATGTCGTACTCACGGTTTTTATAGGTGATCAGTTTCCTTTCCAGGTTGTAGATGATGTTTCTGCAGGTAGTGTTGATGGAATTGATGAATCAACACTACCTGCAGAAACCTCATCTACAACCTGGAAAGGAAACTGATCACCTATAAAAACATTGAGTACGACATCTACTTTCTAAGGTCTTGCGTTCACCACAAGATCGTGCCACAAGGACTCCGATTTTACAGATTCCCAAATGGGATCATGAAAGACACAGGCATTTTCGCTGACCTGGTCAAGCTATACAATGAAGCAGGCCTGTCCTCACTCAACCTGCTCATCACTTACAACCAGGAATGGCTGAAATTAATGAAGGAAGACATCCTCAAACTGCAGGAACAAATCCTAACGCAGCCTGACTTTGGAAACTACAAGCACCTTTTCGATAATATTACTCTCAAAATCACGAGGCACATAGCCACCCTCATCTTCAGGAAACAAAAAAAGCTCAACCATGATCTACAACAATACCGGGACAACCATGCATACAGACTCCCTGATGAAAGATATCGGGGAACAACCAAACGGCTACACAAGGCAACCCCCAACTACCACCACCGCATCCACAGGATCACCTCCACCTCCTCCGCAGGTTACAGCTGCTCCCATGCAACAAGCAGAGCTTATCACCAACCCCCCTCCTCCCGTACCTGCTCCCACGGCAGGAAGCCCAGCCAGCGGGGCCAATGAGCTCAACAGAGAGCAACCCCAGCAGCCTTTTTTATGGCAACAAGGACCAGGCAGTCCAGCCCTCAGCACGGGGGCAACTTACCGGAACAACGGGAGAGGGAGAGGAGGACCGAGAACCACGGGCAGAGGGAGAGGGTCGAGCCGCTGGACACACATCGGCAGACCCATGAACACCAGGAGCTCCACGAGGAGGTACTAGGGGAGCGGGAGTTGCAACTCACCAGCACCCTTTTCAATTTAACTGACAGAAATCTCTCAGAGGCCCACGTGAGTTTATTAAACAAGGGCTTCTCCTTTTTACCATCACAAAGAGCACAGATCACCGACATTCTGCTGGATCTCAGGCTTTATCTCAGAAAACTGAATCTGAAAGTGTTTCTGAGTAACACGGAGGACACAGACTCAGAATCCTCTGATGACCCTGATACACTCGCAGCCCCCAGAAAAAAGAGTGTATTCACCCCAGCCCAGAACAACATGCTTTCAGCCTTCCAAAAAGTGTGTGAACAAGATCTCAGAGGGCTTCTTAACGAGCCTCACTCCAACAAATGGTACAATCTCTCACCAGCGGAACTGGGCGCCATGCAGGACTTAAGCCAGGATCACGATCTGCGTATCATGATAGCAGATAAGGGAACGGGCCTTGTACTTATGGAGCAGGAAATCTATGTACAAAAACTTAACAATTTGCTGCTTAACCAGGACTTTTACAAGGTTTGACCTTGAACTAAGTGAACAAAAGCTTCAGTACCATTAATAAGCTGCTCAAAACCCTGGAATGCAAGCAGCATAT
>NC_056735.1:1511276820-1511281820 GCF_019279795.1 Protopterus annectens | reverse complement strand
CAGCCGACGCCTTTTTCTTCAGTCTTTTTTGCCGCTCGGTGCCCGAAGCAGAAGCAGTTAGCAAGTGCCGTTCGGCCAGCTCCTGAATTTACGAAAAATTGGAAACCGAAGTCTTCTTTAAAGCTAAGCATCCCGTTGGGGAAACTTTTCTTGCCTCAGACCGATGTCAGAAAAAGTTAACAATTGTATTTCTTGTGGGAAGCAAATACCACATAAGGATTTCCATTCCCTCTGCATACCTTGTTTAGGCCCAGACCACGACGTCTCGGGCTGTCGCTGGCTTGCTACTTTCAATAAACGCACTATTAAGCGTCGGGCGGAGTTCGCCCAACACTTTTTTGGTAAAGCCTTTGATTATAAAATGTCATCGGAGACTCCGACTACCGTTTTGTCCAAAAAACGCAAGGACAAGGACCGACACGTGAGGTCCGCGGTCTCCACCGACACCACGCCAAAACCGGCTACACGTGGTCCGGTTCTCAGCGAGACGCCTATGCAGTCCCTGACTACCGACGACACTTCTTTGGCGGTGTCTTCTGTAACCGAGACCGCAGGTACCTCGGCCCATACCCAGACTACAACCACCGAAGCCACTGTGAGCGTTGAGCCTCCTAATGTGGACAGGTCCACTTCCACCCATGGTGTCTTTAGACCCTCATCTTCCTTTTCCATTAAGGCCTTTACAAAGTCCAAATCAGCCAGGCATCCCAAGAGGCCTGTTGCACAGGGCCCATCTCCAGGCCCCATGCCTAAAAAGCAGATGCTAAAAATGGCTGAGGATTTAATTACTCTTATCAGGGGTTCCCAACCCCCTCCGGACAAGAGACCCAGAGTGGAGGAAGATTCTCCCTCTTCTGATCAGGGCTCCATTTTTTCAGAGCATTCTGATGTAGAGGAACACTCCCCCTTTTGAAGATTCTGATGCAGAGCAGTCCATTCCTTCTGTATCTCCTCCAGAGGATTTTTCTTTTGGGGAAACCTTGCACACCTTGAGGGAACACTTCCATTGGGAAGGCCAAGACTTTTCTGATTCCAAGAAAAGACTTAGAGAATTTCTTTTGTTACCTCAACACAGACCTCTGGCGATACCTCCTGTCTTGGACATACTTGATGATGTTTATTCGGAGGCTTGCCTTAATCCGGATTCCCTGCCTCCTGCCCCAGTCAAGCCTGATAGGTACTACAGAGTTCCTAACTCTCACCAATTTCTTTACAAAAGCCATAATGCTGACCCTGAAACCATTTCTCAAGGCCCCAAGGGAATGAAGGCCTCTACTGCTAAGAATCCACTACCTTCCGAAAGAGAGTCAAGATCCTTAGAAAGGTGGGGAAAAAAGGTATATACCTCAGCCACCCTAGCCATGAGGGCCTTAAATTGTCAGTTCCATATGCTTAAATATCAGCAGTTTCTGTTATCACAATTAAGAAATAAAATGTCTCAACCTGAACAACCAGATTTGAAGGAGTTGCAGGATATGATGCATAATGCAGAACAAGTGGGTAAACACACCTTACAATGTGGTTATGATGCCCTAGAGGCCTCAAGTAGAGCTGCTGTTACAGGATCAGTCATTCGTAGACATGCCTGGCTTAGGGACCAAATATTGCCTGATCATGTGAAAGCTAAACTACTAGATGCTCCTTTACAAAAGGATGTGCTATTTGGTACTAATGCTGAGGAGATACTACGGAAAATGGAAGAAAAAGCCAAATCTATGCAAACTGTCAAAGCTTTTCTACAGGTTCAACCACCACGTTTTAGCAGAAATTGGCCTTCTAAAAACTGGTCCTTTCCAGCCATGGACAAGCCCCAAAGAGGTAGATACAGGCGCACAAGGGGCAGAGGACAATCACAAGGATCATATAGAGGCAGGCAATGGCAAACTCCAGCACCAAGAGGTGGCGAAGACAGTGCACAACAATACAGGAAACAAACCCAATGACTTCCTCCTTTCCATGCCAAGCAAGTCTCAGCTGGCAGCACCTTTGGGAGGAAAGCTGGCATTATTTACAAGAAATTGGCATATTGTCACAACAGACAAATGGATCCTGGACGTTATAAACAGAGGCTACAGATTTCATTTTCACACTCTTCCAAAAATGAGAGGCATGCCAAACCTGCCACACAATCAAAAGGCAGAGGCACAACTACAAATTTCAAAGCTCATAGACATGAAAGCTATTCAAGAGGTACCTACTCACGAACAAGGTCAAGGTTTTTATTCAGGCTATTTCTGGTACCAAGGAAAGGAACCGACTGGAGACCCATTTTGGACTTATCCATCCTAAACACATTTTTACTCGTGCAAAATTCAAGATGCTCACATTACAGCAGCTTCTTCCCATGCTGGGCAAGGAGTTTTGGCTGGTAACATTGGACCTCAAGGAGGCATACCTGCATGTCCCAATCAGACAAAGCTGCAGAAGATACCTCAGATTTCTTGCAGGTTCAATCCACTTTCAATTCTCTGCATTGCCCTTTGGCTTATCTACTGCACCCAGAGTATTCACAAAATGCCTGGCATCAGTAATTGCCTACTGCAGACTTCAAGGGATACAAATTTACCCTTATTTGGACGACTGCCTGATCCAAGCGGACAGCAAGCACATACTTCTGGAACATCTGGCTTATGTAACACGGTTACTGAATTCTCTGGGATACACAGTCAACAAAGAGAAATCCAGGCTAACACCATCTCAGAAAATAACTTTCCTGGGTGCCAACTTGGACACAACCACCCAGATGGCCTATCTTACGCCAGAAAAACAGGGGCAACTAACTCAGTACTTCAAAATACTAGCAAATTGTACCAGGCTTACTGCAAGGAAAATCCTGCAGGCTCTGGGCTTCATGGCATCTTGCATTCTTTTAATCCCATGTGCAAAGTTGCATATGAGGAAACTTCAATGGTACCTAAAAAACCTATGGTCTCAACACAGCCACAGTTTGGAAACAATAATACCAATAATTCCATGTTTGCAAAAGGAATTTCTATGGTGGGCCCAAGCATGTCAAACAAACACAGGTCTCCCATTCTGCAAGCCTCAAGCAAATCAAGTCATCACAACAGACGCCTCAGATTACGCCTGGGGGGCGCACATGACAGGTACATTCAGGGCAAATGGTCCCAAAAGGAAAAGCACCTTCACATCAGTCAAAAAGAAATGCTAGCAGTGATAAATGCAATTACAGCTTTCAAGGACGTCCTGCATCCAGGACAATTATTGATAAGAACAGACAACACCACAGTAATGTGGTACATAAACAAACAAGGAGGAACACATTCATACCCTCTGTGCAGACTAGCCATGACACTTTGGAACTCGGCTCTGGAATGGCAAATCGAACTTCAAGCACAGTACTTGTCAGGTTTGGAAAACACGCTGGCAGACAATGTAAGCAGAAATATGACAGATCCACACGAATGGAAGTTGCATCCTCAAGTGTTTACAAACATAATCCAAGCGTGGGGAAGGCCAGACATAGATCTCTTCGCCTCCAACAGGAATCATCAATTGGAAAAGTTCTGTTCAAGGACCTTTCATCCAAAGGCCTGGAGAGTGGACGCCCTTTCATTCAGTTGGGCAGCATGGACAGTTTACGCTTTCCCACCTCTGCCTCTTCTGCCCAAGGTGCTCTTGAAAGCAAGAGCAGACAGACCGAAGATGATAAGACCACCAAAGAAACAACCAATGCCAGCCTGGGATCTTAATTACATTCTAGAAAAATTAACATTGCCTCCCTTTGAACCAGCTGCCTCAACAGATTTGCAATATCTGTCCTGGAAAACAGCTTTCCTTCTGGCCATTACCTCAGCTCGTAGGGTTTCGGAACTACAAGCCCTCATGGCTATGCAGCCCTTTCTCATCTTCCATCAGGACAGGGTTTCCCTTCGAACCAACCCGTCATTTATGCCTAAAGTGGTATCCAGGGTAGCTTTAAATCAAGCCATACACTTACCTACCTTTTACCCCAATCCTCAAAACAAAGGGGAAAGGGCTGCTACACTCCTTAGACATCTATAGACAGCTACGTTATTATTTGGACAGAACAAAGCCTTTCAGGAAATCAGAACAACTCTTTGTGTCCTATGTTGTAGGAGCTCAAGGGAAGCCAGTTACCAAACAGACAATTTCAAAATGGATAGGCCACTGCATACGGTTTTGTTACTCCTATCATGGACAATCTGTCCCTACAGGCATCAGATCCCACTCCACCAGGGCCACAGCTACCTCTACAGTCTTCCTCAGAGGAGTTCCTACCAAAGATATTTTGGAGGCAGCCACTTGGAGTTCTGTGCATACCTTCACAAAACACTACCATCTGCCTTTATATTCCAAAACTAGAGCAGGCTTTGCCACTGCTGTGTTGCAGGGCATTCTGGCTCATCCCAGTTCCACCTAGTGCCTACCACCCTGTGCGTAGCTTTGGGATTCTACCCATCTGTGATTACTGCAGCTGTATGCACGATGAACATAGTACAGTTTTGTACCTACCATAAATGTAGATGTTAGGGTGCTAATACAACTGCAGTACAGGTTACCCTCCCTCCTTCCCCTCTTGGTAAAAGCCTAGGGCCTAACCCCTCTTCATACAACCTGATTGGGTTATCCTTCTATGGTATATTTGCTTGCAACTACTGATTTTTGATTATATTGCATTGCATATATATAAATATAATTTATGTATTCCTTCCTTCTGGGGGCACCTGACATCTGGGGCAAGAAAGACTGAAGAAAATGGTGTCGGCTGTGTCTTATATATCCCTGCCTCACTGACGTCAGGAAAGAAAGCGACAACAACCGACGCCGGACCTAGACTTTGGAATTCGGCCGACCGAGGACCCGCCTGACGGCAGAAAACCCATCTGTGATTACTGCAGCTGTATTAGCACTCGAACATCTACATTTATGGTAGGTACAAAACTGTACTTTTTTTGCTTTGTTTAGGGCGGTTCTCACTTGGAGATCTGAGATGACAGGGAGATTACATTCAGCTG